>NW_017672137.1:209917-213422 GCF_001879085.1 Nicotiana attenuata | reverse complement strand
TTGGCCAAGCTTTTAGAAGGAAAAAAGTATTTTAGGGTAAAAGCAAAAGCAATTTAAGAGAAGCAGAAAAAGTAGCTATTCTTCAAATATATTTTTTTTGATAAAGCACTTTTGAGAAAAATATACCTTAAAGTAATTTTTAAAAGTTTGACCAAACACTAATTACTGGTCAAAAATATTTTTCAAATGAATTAATCAAACATAAACTGATTACACAAAAAATACTTTTTGAAAGTATTTTTGAGAAAGCGTTTTTCAAAATAAGTGACTTTAGAAGTCTAGCCAAATAGGCTATTAGTTATTGATCGATAAATTTGATTTTGGTTCTTGTATAGTTGTATTATATGACCCAACAGGCCAACACATTTAACCTATGATTCATTAAAATATGTGTTTTTGGTCTCTTCATATAGAAAGTTAGTTATATTTGAATTAATTTAAGAACTCTACCACCTTTAAATATAGAGTAATAATATGCCTTTTATATTAATTTTAGACACCCTGTATATAAATTTGATGTGAAATATCATATTCTATGGAAGATATTTCGAAGATATTTGCTGTCCCCACGATAACCCCTTAATTTCCGTAACAAAGTGCATGTCTTGCTTTTGCGGCTGCAGCTTACCATTTTATTCACGTCTCTCTTTTAATGCACAGATACCCAATATAAAGACAAAAACTAGGTCTAATATTTTCCTTTTTCTTCACAAATCCGTGGAACTAGAAATGCATCAAGGTTTGAATAAGATCCTGAAAAGAATAAGTTAATTATAAGTTTGTTGCCATATAACTAATTCTAGAAACACTATCAATCAATTATTTCTCAATCCTAATCCAGTTGAGATCATGAAAACAGTATATATTCTCTAAAAAAGAGGAACAAGAAAAAGGAAACATTTCCATCTTATATTCTGATGCAGATTCAGAATTTGAAGTTTTTGGATTAAGTCAATATACAAATAATGAAGTTCATAATTGTATATTTATATATTTAATAAATATCTTAATACATATATAAGGTTGGGCAAAAGCTGTTGAATTAATGTAAGTTCGTAACGTGTAACTTAGGTACGTCCCTGCTTATATTTATGAAGAAAATTTGGTGAGCATAGGCATTATTTGCAAATATTTAATCAAGTATAACGGAGAATAACTTAAAATACTTTTTATCCCTTTCACATATGTCACGGGCAGTATCAGTTCTCTTGTCTCTTTGTAGGTAGCAACACCAACCAAGATTTGCCTGCTCCCCAGTCGATGTTGGTATGTTATATGCATGTTGGTATTATTTTATATGTTCTCGTAATTACACTACGTCCCTTGAAATTGTATATTTAGTTAGGAAAATTAATACTGAAGTAGATAAGTAGTTTCATGAAGAAAATCTTAGACTGTTTCTTGCAATTAATTATTAGCCTAATTAAAAAACAAATATACTCATTTCGAGTTGAAATAAATTTCATTCGCCTTCTTTTACTTTCTTTTTCCATCCTTTTTTTAGGGGAGGAAGAATAGAACCTACGGGTTCGGCCGAACACAGAGCTTTCGTCCAAACTATGTATTTATCTTAAGAAATTTATTGAACATTTAAAAAATTATTAATTTAGAATCCGGTAACTTAAAAAATTTACAATCCCGAACCCATAAATATCAAATCTGACTCCGGCTCTATTTCTTTTGGACTCCAATTAATACAAAAGTCAAATGGGTGAGTTTGGTCTAAATTGAACAGGCCAAAAATGTTAACGTAAAAATACAAGTTTATTGTCAAATCTCTCTTTTATTTTGTAGACTATCGTGAAGTTTATTTTAAGATATTTTTTATTTGAAATCATGCTTTTTGGATAATGATCACTCAACTTGCCCAAAATGTGTTAAGAGATCAGTACGAGCAGATCAAATTAAGGTTGTGTAGTAGGTCACAATAACTCGACACTTTCGACTCAATATTATTTATCAAACAATTTGTTCTTATAATTGGGTAAATTTTTCTGTCTACATATCCATCTATTCTCATTTAATTTCTCCCTAGATAAACCTTATTCTTATTTTGATATTTTAGTTTTAGCTAGAAAACTGAGTAACTAACTGAATCACTATATATCATTGATTCAACCCTTCAAACCTTTGATGAGTTGAATCAAATGGATGTAGACTTAGACTATAATTGACTCCTCCATGTTCAAGTCTCCAATCAAATTAATCCTCTAGCAATGAAAATAAAAATGCACTCTAAGGGGTCTGATATGAGGTATATATAAGCAGGTACAAGGGTATTATAAAAATTTAATACCACCTTAATACTTTGTTTGGTTAGCAAACCAGGTATAAGTTATCCCAGTGTTAATTTTAACACCGGGATAACTTATACCTTATAGAAGGTGGGGTAATTAGCACCGGTATAACTTATACCTTCTTCTTAGAAATTGTGCAATTATCATTCTTAATACAACACACCAAACAATGAATAAACAACAATCCCAGCATAACTAATCCCAGCATAACTTATCCCAATATAACTTATACCGGCATAACTTATGCCGATATAAATCGTATTCCAACCATATGACCCCTTAAAAGTAATCTGTGGAAGATAATTCAAAGTGATAAGTGGCTCTACGATCACCACCTTTTCACCTTAATTTCCTCAAGAAAAGCGATAGTTGTATGTATTCGTACTCACTGGTTCAACTAATTCAAATAGGTACATCATAATAATCTTTAAAGTGGGGCGTGCTCCGTATTAAAAAAAAATTCATTAGTAGTTCCACCAGAGATAAATGGTCAAGTGAGGAGGAGTACATTCATCACACCATATTCGTTAATACGCCTGCAGCTTTAGTTCATTAATTACCATTTCGTTCACGTCTCTTCGACTTTTATATCAATCCTTTTATTTTGGAACAATTTTTATTATTTATTTTTGTTGAAAAAATGCATGTAAAGCGCGTAATTAAGTGTCAGTTTCATGGCTATAAATAATTGAGAGACTATTCCTAAGATAAAAGCAAATTTGCTGGTATATGCATTGATACAGATATTCAACGGTTGAATTATCTAATATAATCTTTAAGAAAAGTTTAATAATTTATAGCACAAAATTTCTTTTGATCTAAGCACACAAATTAATCCGATCCCTTTCATACACATCACTCACAGTATCAATTGTTCTTGTTGCTTTATAGGTGGCAACACCGACCGCGATTTGCTTGCTACCTAGGGTGATGAGATCATGTGCATGTATTTATTACGCCTAATATTTATTTTTAGAAAAAGCTCCTCGGTTTTTTGGCCGGGAGATCCTCGATTTTTTGGACGGGATTTGGAAAGAAAAAGCTCCTCGGTTTTTGGCCAAGAGATCCTCGGTTTTTTGGTCGGGATTTGGAAAGAAAAGGCTTCTCGGTTTTTTGGCCGGGAGATCCTCGGTTTTTGCCCGGGTTTTTGAAAGAATAAGCTCCTCGGTTTTTTGGCCGGGAGATCCTCGGTTTTTGGCCGGGATTTG
>NW_017672137.1:197939-209896 GCF_001879085.1 Nicotiana attenuata | reverse complement strand
GTTTTTTGGCCGGGATTTGGAAAGAAAAAGCTCCACGATTTTTTGGCTGGGAGATCCTCGGTTTTTTGGCCGGAATTTTGAAAGAAAAAGCTCCACGGTTTTTTGGCCGGGATTTGGAAAAAAAAAGCTCCACGGTTTTTTTGCTGGGAGATCCTTTGTTTTTTGGCCGGGATTTGGAAAGAAAAAGCTCCACGGTTTTTTTTTTTTTGGCCGGGAGATCCTCGGTTTTTTGGCCGGAATTTGGAAAGAAAAAGCTCCTCGATTTTTTGGCCGGGAGATCCGCGGTTTTTTGGCCAGGATTTGGAAAGAAAAGGCTCCTCGGTTTTTTTGGTCGGGAGATCCTCGGTTTTTTGGCCGGGATTTGGAAAGAAAAGCCTCCTCGGTTTTTTGGCCGGGAGATCCTCGGTTTTTTGGCCGGGATTTGGAAAGAAAAGGCTCCTCGATTTTTTTGGCCGGGAGATCCTCGGTTTTTTTGGCCGGGATATTTAAGGAATGGGATCCTATGCAACCATGATTTGTTTTTCTTTTGGGATTTTCATTTTTATTTCTTTTCTTCTTTCTTTTTCTTTTGTTTTCCTCTTCTTATGCTTTCCTTTTTATTTAGCAAAACCCATGAAAATTTGGGGGGGGGGGGGGGGTACGTTTCTTTTTGGTCGTTTTCCTGCTGCAAAGCTGTTTCAGCACTTGCGCATTTCATTTCCTTTTGGATTGCACCTGCTTCTTGCACGGTTGCTTTGAATTAGACCTGTTTTCAACAAAGAACAATTTGTTAGTTTGAAATGGTGGTTGGTTTTGTGGCCTTGATCATCTCAATTGCTTGATCCCGACCCCATTTCCGTTGAGAACTTTGCTGCTCGTTTGCCTTGAGGGTGAATCTTTTTTCAAACCGATCGGGTTCAGCCTTAAGACTTCATGATGACTCTCCCGTGTGGGCTCTGGCCTTTTCACTTTATTCTGCCCTTGCCTTTGATTTTCTTTCTTTTCCAATGTCTTTTCTTCGAAAGCATCAACCACTATGGTCAGTCGGGATTGGCCTGACGCACTTGCTGAGACTGGGTATTTTCTTCGACTCTGACCAGGCGGAGCCCTGTGAAGCCGGTCCTGCCACCTTTTCTTTGTAGTAATTCGGAATCAATGTTAAACCGAAAGGGATTCAAAGAGAAGTATGCAAAAAGGCAAGCATATGAGTTTGAAGAGAAGCGTCCCTTTCGGGGGAAAAGAAGGACTTATCTGGGGTGCATGCTGGCTTCGAATGAACATGACATGCTTCTTGGACTGGACGCCCGACCCACACAAACTTTTCAGCTTCTCGTGAACCCATTAATCCGCATTTCAAAGCCAGGGAACCTTGCCAGGACTCTTTTAGTGATGAGATATCTTCTTTTCGGCCGACAGCGCCCTTTGCGGGTTTTCGCCAATCGACCTCTCTCATTTCTCTTCTCACCGTCGCCCGATAGTGCTCTTTGCGAGTTTTCACTAAGCGGACTCTCTCATTTTCAGTTTCTCTACTCACCATCGCCTTATGGTGCCCGAAGGTTTTCACCGATAAGACTCTCTCATTTACTCTCTCAATTTGAATTGTATCAGATTCCAACAATGACGTTTGCCACTTCCATGCCTTTGTCAATTGATCGGAAGGACTTGGACAAGGTTTTGGGGTAAAAAAAATATTGGGCGGAACCACAACTTTGGAACCATTTCGGCGGATTCATGGCCGAACCATTATATCATCTGCCCCAGTTTCAACTCTTGGGATTTTTATTTTGGTGTGACTGAACCTCAGGGAGAGGCTGCCTACGTATCCTTTCGGAATCAAGTCAGACGTAGTTCAGACAAAACATTTGGTTTTGTTGTTTTTGTTTTTGTTTTCTTTTTTCTTTTTCTTTTCATCATATTTTCTTTTCTTTTTTTTTTTGTTTTTTCATCATATTTTCTTTTTCTTCTTTTTTTTTTTGTACTTTCGGGTTCCAAAGAGGGTAGCCAAAGAAGCGTAACCGGCTCAAGGGGTTTACAAAGGGTTGATAGTATTTGGGTAGCGAGAAAGAAAACCTTCGTCGTCTCAATTGCACAAAAGCCATCATCGCAGGAGGCCTAGACATAGTACCTTTTGACTGCATCTGCATTGACTGCTGTTTCAGGGCATTTCCTTCGATGTCTCCCAGATACAGTGCTCCTCTTGGCAATATCTTTCGGATTATGTATGGACCTTTCCAATTAGGGGAAAACTTTCCTTTTGCTTCCTGGTGATGAGGGAGAATCCGTCTGAGTACGCTTAACAGTCTCGTCACCTACCCTAACCACATCTCTACCAGGTAAGATCCATTATTTGAATTCTTGTTGGGATAGTTGAGTTCTTGATGATGTAGTAGTTTTTTCTTTCTTTTCTTTAGTAGATTTTTTTCTTATTATTGTAGTGTGCTCTTGCATACTAGTAGGTTTGTCGAGGTTGTTGTAGATGTAACTTTTGACATATGTGGGTGACATTGGGGCAATTGTGGTGGAGTTTGGCTTATAACTTTGTTAATTGGGGACTCCGATGAATGGTGCATATAAAGTGTTTGTTAAAATGCCTAAGTGAGTTGTTAAGGTTAATTGTGACCAATTGGGCGGATGAAGTCTGAGTAACCGCCTTTGGTTCACATCTTTTGTGTTTCGCTGATGATGTTCTTGATGTCAGGTACTATGGCATCTCCTAAGAAACACCGAACCACCGGTGCTTCATCCAGCGGCCAAGCTGGATCCTCCAGAGCGCGCGCTTCAGCTCCTGCTCGTCCTTACTGATAGTAACATGTTCGTCTCACCGTACGCTCAGGACCGTTTTGCTGATAGGCACCCAAGAAACCAATACCGGAGAGGGGCATGGATATAGGTCGCTCCAATATGGCTGTCCCAACTTGTATAATGAGTTGGTCAAGTGTGGGCTGGAAATTTTCTTTGAAGAACCGGATGATGGAAATTTGATGGTTGTGCGCGAATTTTACGCTAACGTTAAAGAGCATGTGAATGGTGTGGTCACAGTGTGCAAGAAGAATGTGGACGCCTCTGTTGAGGCTATTCGGAGAGCATAACGGTTGCCCGCACCTGTGGCGGAGATAGAGAATTACTATGAAGCCTATGGCAGAAAATACACTCAATGGGAGTTATTTTTTGAAACAATTTGTGTACTTGGCAAGGAGATTGTGTGGATGAAACATGGGCGTAAGTTCCATTCAGCGGCACTCACCTTTGAAGGTAAGTGTTAGCTATATGTCATCAACAACCGTCTGCTCCCGTCCTCCAACACCACGGAAGTGAATGCTCCTCGAGCTGCATTGATGTGGTATTTTATGAATAGCCACAATTTTGACGTGGCCAAGCTTATTCACGAGGAGATGTTTACTCATTGTCCGGTGAAGAGTTATGGTTTCTTCTTCCCTTCCCTAGTCACTAGGCTATGTCGGGCAGCTCGGGTGCCGGAAAACTTGAGTGTGGATGGAAAAGTGCCGAGAGAGGAAAAGTTTCGAGCGGATAAGATGACTACTGGGAATGAGCTTTTAGCACCTAGTGGNAATCGGAGCCTAGCTGTAGCTGGGTAGTGCTGACCATTGGGTGATATCAAGATTTCCCCAATGCCTACACCTCTTGCATTTACTGCTCCATCAAAGAACATTTTCCAAGCACGAGTGTCCTCAGAGATGGCTTCTACTGAATTTACCTCCTCATCTAGGAAATATGTGCTCAATGGTTGGTATTCCTCGTCAACCGGGTTTTCAGTGAAATGATCTGCCAATGCCTGGGCCTTCATTGCCGTGCGTGTGACGTAGACTATGTCAAATTCAGTGAGCAAGATTTGCCATTTTGCCAGTCTCCCAGTGGGCATCGGTTTCTGGAATATGTACTTCAAAGGATCCAACCTGGTTATTAGATAGGTGGTGTGGGCTTGAAGATAGTGTCTCAACTTTTGAGCGACCCACGTCAGAGCACAGCATGTTCTTTCCAACAAAGTGTATTTGGCCTCGTAGCTGGTGAACTTCTTGCTCAGATAGTAAATTGCCTGCTCTTTCCTGCCAGTTATATCATGCTGCCCAAGAACACAACCAAAAGAATTTTCCAACACTGACAGATACAAGAAGAGAAGTCGCCCATGCTCCGGTGGGACCAATACTGGAGGATTTGACAAATATTCCTTGATTTTGCCGAAGGCCTCTTGACATTCGGATGTCCATTTGATTGCTGCATCTTTCTTCAACAGTTTGAATATGGGCTTACAGGTGGTAGTCAGTTGAGCGATGAACCGACTAATATAGTTTAACCTGCCCAATAAGCTCATCACATCCTTCTTAGTTCTTGGAGGAGGTAAATCTCGAATGGCCTTTATATTTGTTGGATCTAACTCAATACCTCTCCTGCTGACTATGAAACCCTGGAGCTTGCCTGATGGGACTCCGAAGGCACATTTAGCTGGATTCAACTTCAGATCGTACTTGCGCAGCCGTTCGAAGAGCTTTCTCAAATCTCGCACGTGGTCACTCTGAGTTCGGGACTTAATGATTACATCATCCACATACACCTCTATTTCTTGATGCATCATATCGTGGAAAATGGTGGTCATGGCTCTTATGTAGGTTTCCCCGGCATTCTTCAACCCAAATGGCATGACCCGATAACAGTAGGTACCCCAGGGTGTAGTGAAAGCTGTCTTCTCGACATCTTCTTCATCCATCAACTCCTGATGATATCCTGCGTAACAATCCACGAAGGACTGTATTTCATGTTTGGCGCAGTTATCAACAAGGATGTGAATGTTAGGCAACGGGAAATTGTCTTTGGGACTTGCCCTATTCAAATCTCGGTAGTCCACACACACCCGGGTTTTCCCGTCCTTCTTTGGCACTGGAACCACATTGGCTAGCCATGTAGTATATCGGACCACTCGGATTACCCCCACCTTCAGCTGTTTTGTGATTTCTTCTTTGATCTTATCACTGATATCAGTTTTAAACTTTCTTTGCTTTTGCTGTACAGGAGGACAATCGGGGTAAATTGGCAATTTGTGCACCACTAGATCCACACTCAGTCCTGGCATGTCGTCATACGACCAAGCAAACACATCTTTAAATTCGAACAGGAGTTGGATTATTGCATCTCGGGTTTGCTCATCTGTTTGAATGCTTATTTTGGTTTCCCTTATTTCTTCGGCAGTTCCCAAATTAACCGGTTCAGTGTCATTCAGATTTGGCTTAGGTTTGTTCTCAAATTGTTCCAATTCTCGGTTTATTTTCCTAAAAGTCTCTTCCTCATCATATTCCAGTTCTTGATTCATTATTTCACAATTAGACAGAGTGTTTGAGTCTGGGCATGAAGTCCGCAAGCATGTCATGGTATTTAAAGCCGCATTATTATAACTGAAAAGAAAAGATGAAAAGGGAAAAATAACAAAATTAGAAAGAATAAAGAGAAAAATGGATGATGAAATATTGATTTCATTTCTTGGAATTGGAAAGATAACAGGGTTTACATTCAGGAATTTAAAGACGAGAAACTAAAAGAAACATCCGAGTTACACCCTGAAATAACTCGGGATGCAGAAAAGGTGACAGGGCTAGTCTACCGGGACTCCCGCCTGATCGGGAATGACATAGCCTTCCAGTTTCGGAGTTTAGCATCTGGTCCCATATAGAGCACCTCAGCGGTGCTAGTCCCTTCGCCTGGCTGAACCATGTTGATTTCATAAAGCATTTGTCTCATAGCTCCACATATATCTTCGATTTCCTCGGCTGTGAACACCTCATCGTCCTCTTTTTTCCATACTTGGGCTTGACAAAAGTATCATAGAGATGTGGCAATGGTAGTGGTAGAACCCATCCTTCTTTCTTTCTTTCCTCGGCCTATTCCTCATCTTCTGGGGTAGGGTGGAAGCCTATCCCGAAAAACTTTTCTGCTATGGGTAGAGTTACCGGCTCGGATATTCCTTGTAAAGTTTTTCCTAACCCTTTTCCTGGTTTGAAACCATGCCTAATCATTTCTTTGGCCACCATGATTGAAGCATTAGACAAGAAAGGCTGAGGACAAGGATTTCCCTCCTCGTGCTGATCTGCTACCACAATTTCAAAGGCTTGATAAACAATATGCTCACTTCCTTCCCTCGCTTCCAAGCATGGGATAGATGGGTCACGATAAATGGACTGCTCATCTTCTCCGTGGACCACAATTTCCTGATCTTCATATTCGAATTGTACCATTTGGTGGAGGGTAGAGGGCACAGCTCCTACAGCATGGATCCAGGGCCTTCCCAGAAGAAAATTATAAGATGTATCCATGTCCAACACCTGGAAGGTTACCTCGAAATCCACCGGACCTATGGTCAATATCAAATCAATTTCACCGATGGTATCCCTCTTAACACCATCAAAAGCTCTCACACAAACATTATTCGGACGAATCCTTCCTGTCCCGATTTCCATCCTTTGCAATGTGGAGAGTGGGCAGATGTCAACCCCCGAGCCTCCATCCACCATGACTCGCTTGACATAATAACCTTCACACTTGACAGTCAGATGCAAGGCTTTGTTGCGAGCTGCACCTTCCGGAGGCAAGTCATTTTTACTAAAGAGAGTTGATTGACAGCGAAGAACCTTTCTGCCATCCTTTCGAGCTGTTCGACTGAAGTTTCAATTGGCACATACGCCTCATTCAGAGTTTTCATTAAGATCTTCTGGTGTTCGAAGGATTTCGTCACCAGTGATAGCAGGGACACCTGTTCAGGATATTTTCTCAATTGATCCATTGTTTTATAATCAGGCATCTTCATTTTCTGGAAAAAGGCTTCTGCTTCCTCAGCACTTACTGGCTTCTTGGACGGAAAGCGCTTTCGAGCGGCATTGTTTACCTCCTGTACATTTGAATATTTCTCAACAGAGGTTTTCCCTGGGAGTTCCCCCGAAATTTCTTTGCCCTTGTATGTAACCACTGTTTGCTGATAGTTCCATGGCGCCGCAGAAGGGTCTGTCATTGGCTTCTGTGGTACGCGTCCAATAACCACTGGCTCATTCAGCCGAGGCGGCTTAATTGTCCCCCGTACCACATAAGCTCCTTTTGGCACATACATTTTTGTTTCCCTTTTTACTTCAAACTTCCTTGGAGCACTGACAACTAGTGGTTTTTCTTGGCGTCCTCGCGGAACATAGAGAATTCCATTCTTAGGAGGTTCCGTCTCTGCTTTTGTCTCAGGTTTCTTCTCAGGCTCAGTTTTGACACTTTTATTCTTCTTCTCCCATTTCTCTTGCTTCGGGGGTACCTTGGGCTTCTTTTCTGCGTCGGCAATAGCAATTATAGCTTTTAATGCTGGATTAAATTCTCTATCTTCACAGATCATCCCGATCACTGGCCCATTGTTGTGAGCGGGCAACGGATTATTGGTCACATTCGGGGCTTCTTCATCCCTCAACACTATTTTCCCTTGTTCGATCAAATCTTCCACAACTTTCTTCAATGTCCAGCAGTTATCAGTACTATGCCCTTCAGCTCCTGAATGGTAGGCATAACAGACACCTCGTTGATAAGCTGGAGATTCCGGGTTCTGCCTGTTTTGGGGGATAGGCTGCAGCAAATTCATCTGAACGAGCTTCGGGAACAGACTGGAGTAGGGTTCACCAATCGGCATAAAATTTGGACGTCTGGGTGGTTCCCGAGGGCGGAAATTATTTTGCGGTGGTCGGGGATTATATTGGTTCTGGTGAGGAGGTTGATTTCTTTGGAATGGAGGTGGATTTCGGTTAGCTTGTGGCTGCGGTCGGCCGAAAGGTTGAGCATTCATGAACGCATAAGGTGGGGGAGCGTAAGCCATATCAGTGTGAGGATAGTAGTGTTGAGGGGTTCTTTCAGAGAACACCGGTCTAGGAGCCCGGTATCTTCTTCCTCCCGATGCTGCCATCACTGTTTCTTCTTTCTTTTTGCCTTTGGCCATTCCTCCAGACCCGCCTTGGATGGCTTGGGAGGTTGTTCTTATGGTTGACTGGCTCAAGATTCTACCCGTTTTTAGCCCATTCTCTACCATCTCTCCGATTTTTATTGCCTCTGCGAAAGGCTTGCCCATGGCCGACATCATATTCTGAAAGTAGTCTGCTTCCTGGGCTTGAAGGAAAACAGTGACCATCTCTACCTCATCCATCGGAGGCTTCACTCTTGACGCCTGTTCACGCCACTTAATTGCATATTCGCGGAAACTTTCTGAGGGCTTTTTCTTTAGATTCGCCAAGGAGTTCCTGTCTGGCGCGATGTCTATGTTGTACTGAAATTGTCGAACAAAGTCTCGGGCTAGATCATCCCAAATATGCCAACGTGAGATGTCTTGGTCCATATACCACTCTAAGGCAATGCCGATTAAGCTTTCTCCAAAATATGCCACCAACAATTCTTCTTTGCCACCGCCCCCCCGTAGCTGATTACAATACTTCTTCAAGTGAGCAATAGGGTCGCCATGCCCGTCATACTTTTCAAATTTTGGTGTTTTGAACCCTGAGGGCAAATGTACATGCAGGAACATACACAGGTCTGTATGGGAGACACTCTTTTGCCCACTCAAGCCTTGCATATTTTTTAAGCTCTGCTCGAGGCTTCTCATTCTCTTTGCCATCTCATCTTGTTCAGGAGCTTTGGGAGTTTGATCTTGTCCTGGCGTAAGCTCAAATGGTGGTGGCTGAGAGTAATTATATGTGGGATATCGAGGAGGATCCACTGGAAAGACAGGGTTTTAGAAGGTGAAAGCTGAGGGATCAAAGGCAGGCCTTGGCAGTGAAGGTCGTGTTGTAGCAGAGCATGGTGGAGCAGTGAAGATGTTAGGAGCTGCTCCTGCTGGGAACACCTGGGGGTGGACCTCAGAAGGTGTTCCGATGAAGTGAGCGGTCATGGTAGGCTGTCCCAAAGGAGTATGAGGGTGGCTGATAGGGATATTGGAGGTACCCCTAGATCTAGGGAATAGTTCAGGAAATCCAGGGATGGCGCTTGGAGGATCCCTTCCATTGGTCCAGGCGTCCCACATCTCCATGAGTCGGAGACGTAGTATCCGGTTCTCTTCAGCTGTGATAGAATCAGATGCCGGTATCCTCGAGATGGGGCTGTCCTCAGAGATGGGAATTGCAGGCAAAGTCATTTCTGTAGACATTTCCACACTTCCATTTGATCTGGTGAAGTATTGATGCGATGCCAGCTTACCACAACCAACCACCGTTTCTAAAGCTAAGCTGGAAATTGACAGCAACACACGGTTAGTTTGAGACAAGTAACAGATAGGCAATCGCATGTTGGAGTGTGATGCACCTATACAGTTAAACGGATGTCTACATGTTTGCACTGGTTGCATGCGTCATCCCGGCTTTTCTTTTCTATTTTCTCTTCTTTTGATTTTCACTCTTTGTTTTTCTTGCGTTTTCTTTCTCTTTCGATTTTTCTC
This sequence comes from Nicotiana attenuata, assembly GCF_001879085.1. Lineage (NCBI taxonomy): Eukaryota > Viridiplantae > Streptophyta > Magnoliopsida > Solanales > Solanaceae > Nicotiana > Nicotiana attenuata. Next base: position 200,466 of record NW_017672137.1, on the reverse strand, counting down.
TCATTTTTCTTTTCCCTCTGTTCTTCATCTCCTGCTTTTCCCTTTTCTTTTGCCATGTTTTTTTTTCTCTCGATTCCTTATTTTCTCTTTCGCGTTTCTTTCTTGTTTTTCTTCTATTTCCTTCCTTCGTACTTTCCTTCTCTTTTTCTCTCTTTTTCCTTAGGGTAACGGTTGAATCCTATGGAGGTTGCCTACGTATCATGATCCCGCATGAATCAGACCAAGCGTAGTTCGCGCAAAATAAAATGTAAAATAGAAGCAAAATGTTTTGGGATTTTCAATTTTATTGATAGCAAATACTTTGATTACAAAGACTCAAAACTGAACATAACAGACTTTGATAAAAGAAAAACTACAGACTCCAACGTCAACTATTCTATTTCAAAAGAAAATACAGACTCAACAACTGACTGACTCTTAGCGAAAAGAAAATACAGACTCAAACACTGACAGACTCTTAGCGAAAAGAAAATACAGACTCAAACACTGACAGACTCTAGAAAAAGGAAATATGACAATCACGAATACATTAAAGCTCCTGGTGCCCGCGGGACATCGTTCGGTCTCGCCGCGGGCCTATATGCAAGTTCCCCTTGAAGTCTGTCCAGGTCACTCATTATTTGCTTCACAAATATCATCACCGATGCAAAAAAAGTGGTGCGAGTCATGTTCTCGCACATTTGGCATTTCCTACTAATGTAGTGAGCAACGGTTAAGATTCTTTCTCTGATTCTACCCTTTTCCTGAAGCAACCGCCCTATTTGTTGGGCCCTAGCCTCCAAAGTCTGCTCGGCTATCTGGTTTTGTTCCTTAAGTTGTTGCAAGTCCATTTCTAATTGTGCCAATTCCGCGTAACAATGCTCTCTTTCAATCTTGAATTCCTTTGCCTGTTTGATCATTTTGTTCTCTATGGCAATGACCCTTTTCCTTAACCCCGCGACCTCATTATCGTATTCTTCTTTCAACTGTTTAACCATGCGGGCTCGTTCTTCCGCGTTTTTAGCCAATTGTTTTCGAACCCCGACTAATTCTCTTTCTGCTTTGTTGAGGTCAAAACCATAGTCATTGACTTTTTGCCTTAGATTTTCTATAAGTTTTACATCTTTGACGCTCCTGACGGGATCTTCGGCCGCTATCTTCATCTTTTGAATTTGGGCTCGTAAGGCTTCATTCTCTTTGGCCAATTTCTTTTTTTCACCCTCATCGACTACAGCTTGCACACTATTTTCAAACTGAAGGTCTCGGACTTGCTTTTCCAATTCTCCTATTTTAGCTCTATATTCATTTTCTTTAGCTAACCAGGCCCATTGTTCTTGTGATGATTCGACAAAATCCCGGAGGTGAGGTCTTTTGGCCGGCCTCCCAAATGCAACGTCCCTTCTATCCAGGCATGATACTCAGGTGACACTTCTCCTTTAGAACGATCCCGGACACAAGTATTTGCCGTCAAGTATTGACATTCGCTCCAAACTTGACGGACCCTTGCTTCAGGAAACTGACCATCAGGACCAATCTCAACTACTTGGATACTAAGATCGTCATCCTTTGGCACTACTTGGCATCTCCCGAGTTGCCTTAAAACCCGATACGGAGCATAAGGCTGAATGCTCTTAAGACCCATTAAGAGGAAGTGCGGCCCCGCTGCTGGCATATATATGATTTCATCGATAGGTGACCACCCAAACGTCCACTCTATTTGACTGGTAGTGAGGGACCGAAAGTATGATGTCCAGCTTGTGAATCCTTCAGGCAAGCTGACCCCCTTAATCCTTGTATAAAACTCCTCTATACAGGTTTTCTCTGTAGACCCATAACTCAGGAACTGAGGACGATGGCACAGGTTCGGTCATCCACATTTGCAACAAGAGATTGCACCCCTCAAAGAAGTCTCCTCCGGCTTTGCAGGCTCTAAGAGCGCGGAAGATTTCAGCTAATATCATGGGCGCAAGAGTGCTTTTTGCTTGAGTGAGTAGAGTGCTGACAACCCCGGCTATCTTTATGTCAATATTTCCATCTTTCCTCGGGAATACCAAAAGCCCCAAAAAGACCACCATAAAAGCAAAACGTCTATGTTCTTCCCATTTTTGGCGGTTTTCTTTGCTACATATCTTGTTTTCCAGGTTATTGAACCCTCCGATGTGGCCATATCTATGGTATATGAAGTGTGGAGTACAAAAGCCATCCGCCAAATCTGTGTTGTGGACCGTCCTGCTTATCTTCAGTGAGTCTAAGAATTTGTGCACGGCCACGGTTCTCGGGGCAATCAAGTACTTGTGTCTTAAAGGGACCTCAGCGCGTCCGATGTACCCGGCTATTTCCTCCAAGGTCGGGGTGAGTTCAAAGTCTGAAAAATGGAACACGTTGTGCGCCGGGTCCCAACATGTAACTAATGCCCTTATGATGTCTCCCCGAGGCGTAATTTCCAACAAACCGGTAAGCCCTTTCAAATATTTTTTGACTTCATCTTGTCCTTCTCCTCCTAGATCGTTCCACCACAGACGCAACTCCAAAGGGATTTTATTCATGA
>NW_017672137.1:179172-181974 GCF_001879085.1 Nicotiana attenuata | reverse complement strand
ACTACAGGTTGCAGTTAACATCATTTCTCAACTTAAGCTTCTGAATCCAGATTTACGGGTTGATCCCAGCATGCTACGTTTGAATGCTCGTTCACCTGGAGAAGGTTCCTCTGCACAACAAGCTGATGTGCAACTAATCAATCGCCTATCTACTGGGAGTAATAATCAAGGTCAGTACGTCTATCTTTGTTTGTTTCTTGCTTTCTTCTTCTCCTCCTTCTGCTTCTTTTTTAAAGTTTCACTTGGAAGATCTTTGATTTTGGTTGCATTCTTATTTTTGAAACTTCTTGGTGATAAATTCTCTTGTGGAACGACTTTGTTGATTTCTTTTTGAACTTCCTGATCTTGCATTTGAGGGCCAGAAGTTTGGTTAAGAACTTCAGTAGTTTCCTCCGAGCTTGCAATTGAAACTTGTTGTTCACTGTCGTACCTAGTCTCATCTTCTTCAACATTCTGTCCTGCATTCTTTTCTTGTTCTTAGCTCTTTTTCTAGCTCTGCAACTTAGTGGGCTGTCTTCACTGTGAGCTGGTAATGAACTTTGATGATTACATAGGTCCTATTATCAATATTGAGCAGTAAGCTCCAAATTGATATCACATTGTGTAATCTAATAGAATAGAGTAAATGAAATTTTAAAACTAGCCAAGAATTATGTTCAAACTTGAAAGCCTTATGATATATCCTTCTTTGTCGAACCTCTGCTTGTATATGATTTGTGCCATTACTGCTGTGTTTGTTGTTTCATCAATCACCTTCCCCACTGCATATATTATATCCCCGTGATCATTTCTCAAGAAAAAACCAATGGAACTCCTGCCCGGTTTGCCTCTTGATGCCCCATCGGTATTAATCTTAGTCCATCCAGCCATAGGGAATTCCCAAGTAACCATATTAACCTTCAGTCTAGGCATATAGTTTTCCATCATCCGCAGCACGTCTGGCCATCTTTGTGGAACATGTGTAATGCCTGGCTTTATAATCTCGACAAATGATTGGATTGTAATACAAAATCTGATACACTGTCCTATTGATCGACACTGGATCCCCATGCTTATTGCTATTTCTTCTTTTCCATAACTCCCAAACAATGATGCAAGGTAGTGCTAGAAAAACTGGTTTAAGGCGTGGAATGACCTCAACTGTCCAGCATCTAACAATAGCTTGTTGTAGGCTTAATCCCGCAAGAGATAAACCTGCATAGGAGAAGAAATATGACCATACCTTTTTTGCTGCATATGCTGTAAAAAACACGTGTGATACCGATTCCTCTTGTGGTCTTATGCAGCACCAATTAAGTCCTGCATATCATCTATTTTGTTTACACTATTCATCCTGCATAAAAATGATGATTTTCAAGATAAGTTTTTTACATATACAATCCACCCATTTCAAGTTTTATAACGTAGTAAACATGTTAGATTTTTTCATCTATATATAGAGTACCAACACTAACAAAATTAATTTGTTGACGCATCAAGTGATTATTTCACGCTAGCCATCATATGGTAGAATTGATCGGTTTCGTAGAAATAATTTTCAGCACATCCTGTCGTGGATAACATGAAAGAAACTATGGCATCTAATTGTTATATATTTGGACTTCCTGTAATTCAAACATTTGAAAAAAAAAAGGTCATGCCGACTTGTAGCAATTGTATAGGCTTTGCATATGTTCCACATGACACATTCTAGTAAATTTGAAAACTTTGTGTTTTATGCATTGTTTATGGGCCATACCCATTCTTATAATGATAAACCAACTCTCGAAGGATAATGACTTTATTTATCCTCTTTTGTATGTGACGACCCAAAGGGTCATCACCGGATTTCTCTCTTTTCCATGCTTCCGAGGCCCTAAAAACCTCGCTTTTAGTTGCCTCGATTTGCGTGCACAGTCCGGGCGCGAAGCCGGAAAGCTTTTATGTTGAAATATGTGAACTTTGTGAAAAATTTGAAGAATTTTGATATTAATATTGCTAAAGTTGACTTTGGTCAACATTTTTGGTAAACGGACCCGGACCCGTGATTTGGCGGTCCCGGAGGGTCCGTAGAAAAATATGGGACTCGGGCATACGCCCGGAGTCGAATTTCGAGGTCGAGAGCCCGAGAAATGATTTTATGTGAAATTGTTTTTCTGAAATTATTAAGGAAAATAGAAATGAAAATTGATTAAAAGACTATGGTATCGGGCTCGTATTTTGGTTCCGACGCCCGGTACAAGTCTTAAATATGTGTTAAGCACTTTCTGTGAAGTTTGGTCGAAACGGACGTCATTTGACGTGTTTCGGACCTAAATATCTAAAGTTTGAAGTTTATGAAGTTATAATGAAAAATCATGTGCCTTGAGGCTTGATTCTATGTAAATGATGTTATTTAGGCGATTTGATCGCGCGAGTAAGTCCGTAGGATGTTCTTGAGGTCGTGTGCATGTTTGGTTTGGAGCCCCGAGGGCTCGGGTAAGTTTTGGATAGGCATCAGATTGCATTTCTCATGTTTTAAAAATCTGGTATGCTGGCTTCTGCAATTTTCGCAAATGCGAAGGGAAGACTCGCAATTGCGAGCTCGCAAATGCGAGCACTGCTTCGCAATTGCGAAGTCTGGGAAAATGGGGCACTGTCGCAAATGCGATCTGCATTGAGGCCCAGTGTTCGCAAATGCGAACTAAAATCTCGCAATTCCCCGAGTACCTGGCTGGGTTCGCAAGTTCGCGAATCCAGCTTTTGCATTTTCCCCGATACCCCGNGGTCCCCAGCTAAACTTTATACCTTAAGTTGTAAAACGTTTTCTAATCTAACTTTCTA
>NW_017672137.1:173842-176176 GCF_001879085.1 Nicotiana attenuata | reverse complement strand
GTGTTATGCTCTTCCAGCCAGGCCAGAGGCTGAGTCTTCAGATGCAGTTATCACAGGTACTATTCTGGTCTGTGATAGGGATGCTTCAGTGCTATTTGACCCTGGGTCTACGTATTCATATGTGTCGTCCTATTTTGCACCTTACCTGACTATGCCTAGTGATGCCTTGAGTATTCTTGTTTATGTATCTACACCGGTGGGTGATTCTATAGTGGTCGACCGAGTTCATCGTTCTTGTGTGGTAGTGTTTGAGGGTCTTGAGACCCGTGTTGATTTATTGCTCTTAGACATGGTGGATTTCGACGTTATATTAGGGATGGATTGGTTGTCCCCGTATCATGCTATCTTGGATTGTCACGCCAAGACCGTGACCTTGGCCTTGCCAGATTTACCCCGATTGGAGTGGAGAGGGACCCCAGGTCATGCCACCCGCAGTGTTATCTCATATGTGAAGGCTCGACGCATGGTCGAGAAGGGGTGTCTGGCTTATCTGGCGTATGTTCGCGATTCCAGCTCAGAGGTTCCTTCTATTGATTCTGTTCCAATTGTTCGGGAATTCCCCGAGGTTTTCCCTTCAGACCTGCCGGGTATGCCGCCCGACAGGGATATTGATTTCTGTATTGATCTGGCCCCAGGCACACAGCCCATTTCTATTCCGCCGTATCGCATGGCCCCGCCAGAGTTGAAGGAGTTAAAGGACCAGTTGCAAGATTTGCTAGAGAAGGGTTTTATCAGGCCTAGTGTTTCTCCTTGGGGTGCGTCGGTGTTATTTGTGAAGAAAAAGGATGGATCTATGAGGATGTGCATTGATTACCGGCAATTGAACAAAGTGACGATAAAGAAAAAGTATCCACTACCGAGGATTGATGATTTGTTTGACCAGCTTCAGGGTGCAAAGGTGTTTTCAAAGATAGACTTGAGATCTGGCTACCATCAGCTGAGTATTAGGGCATCCGATGTCCCTAAGACAGCATTCCGCACTCGGTACGGGCATTATGAGTTCCTGGTCATGTCGTTTGGGTTGACCAATGCCCCAGCAGCATTCATGGAGTTGATGAACCGAGTGTTCAGGCCATATTTGGACATGTTTGTGATAGTCTTTATTGATGATATTCTGGTGTACTCCCGCAGCTAGGAGGAGCACGAGCAGCACCTCAGAGTAGTCCTTCAAACTCTGAAGGATAGTCAGTTATATGCTAAGTTCTCGAAGTGCGAGTTCTGGTTGAGTTCGGTTGCATTTCTGGGTCATGTTGTATCAGCAGAGGGTATTCAGGTGGACCCGAAGAAGATTGAGGCAGTCAAGAATTGGCCTCGACCAGCATCAGCTACTCAGATTCGGAGTTTCTTAGGGTTAGCAGGTTACTATCTTCGGTTCGTGGAGGGGTTTTCATCTATTGCAGCCCCGATGACCAGATTGACCCAGAAGGGTGCCCAGTTCAAATGGTCGGAGGAGTGTGAGGCGAGCTTTTAGAAGCTCAAGATAGCTCTGACTACAGCACCGATATTGGTTTTGCCCACAGGCTCAAGACTCTATACAGTGTATTGTTATGCTTCCTGTATTGGGCTTGGTGCGATATTGATGCAGGATGGCAGAGTCATTGCTTATGCTTCGAGGCAGTTGAAGATCCACGAGAAGAATTATCCGGTTCATGATCTCGAGTTGGCAGCCATTGTTCATGCTCTGAAGATTTGGAGGCATTACCTATATGGTGTGACGTGTGAGGTGTACACGGATCACAAGAGTCTGCAATACTTGTTCAAGCAAAAGGAGTTGAACTTGAGGCAGCGGAGGTGGTAGGAGCTATTGAAGGACTATGATGTTACTATTTTGTACCACCCGGGGAGAGCCAATGTGGTGGCCGATGCATTGAGTAGGAAGTCCGCCAGCATGGGTAGTCTTGCTTATGTTCCGGTCAGCCAGAGACCGCTTGCTTTGGATATTCAGGCCCTGGCCAATCGATTTGTGAGGTTGGACATTTTTGAGCCTAGCAGAGTGTTAGCTTGTACGGTCGCTCGTTCTTCATTATTGGAGCGTATCCGTGATCGGCAGTTTGATGATCCCCATTTGTGTGTCCTGAGAGACACGGTGCAGCGTGGAGGTGCCACGAAGGTGACCTTAGATGATGATGGTGTTTTGAGGTTGCAGGGGCGAGTTTGTGTGCCCAATGTCGATGGGATTCGAGAGTTGATCTTAGCGGAGGCCCATAGTTCTCGGTATTCTATTCACCCGGGCGCCGCGAAGATGTATCAGGACTTGCGGCAGCTTTATTGGTGGCGTAGGATGAAGAAGGATATTGTTGCATATGTGGCTCGATGTTTGAACTGTCAGCAGGT
>NW_017672137.1:167933-171890 GCF_001879085.1 Nicotiana attenuata | reverse complement strand
TTTCGACGACGTGGGCCCGGGGCGATTTTTGGAATTTTTGGAAAAAACTTGGGAAACTGATTTTATGCATTCAAATTGATTCATATAATGTTTATTAACGTAATTGAGCAATTTGTGATTAGATTCGAGCGAATTGGAGGTGGAACCGCGAGGTAAAGCAATAGTTGAGGATTAAGTGGATTTCAAGGCTTTGAGGTAAGTGTTTGTTCTAACTTTGGCTTGAGGGTATAGGATTAGGATGTTGTTTGCTACTTGCTAAATGTGGAGTACGGTGTATAGGCATGGTGACGGTCGTCTATGCACCGGTGTCTAGCATGACCGTGGGTCTTAATTGCTTTTAACTCGAATGATGTGACATAACTTCCTTGTTTAATTGATAAACTTCATATAATGTGAGCGGTTGAGGAAGAATCGCGGTTGGTATATTTTGGAGCGTTGGCTCGAACAAGAATGTGATAATTGAGAAAGAAGTGAGTTAAAAGAGGAGGTGTTGTGATTATTCCCTTGCCAAGACGTGTAGGCTATTATTATGTACTCTCTCTTGCCGGGATATTTGGGCTGTTAGTTGTACCCTTGCCGGGTTAAAGTGTTATGTTGTTGAATTCCCCTAATGGGGCCTTCTTTACAAAGTCAGATACTTTGAACTATAATATGGGATCGTGTGGTACGCCGTCCACTTATATACTATAATATGGGATTGTGTGGCACGCCGTCCACTTATATATTATGAAATGGGATCGTTTGGCATGCCGACCACTTATATATTATGAAATGGGATCGTGTGGCACGCCGCCCACTTATGAATTAAGAAATGGGATCGTGTGGCGCGCCGACCACTTATATATGAGCTATGGTATTGAGATAGTTTCGTCGTTATATCCGTTGATCTGTATTCGCTGTATTTTCCCCGAGCCTGCCCCCTTCCCCTTTTTAGTCGATATTCTCTGTTGTTATTACTGTTGCCTTTGTATATATATACCTGCACAGGTTGTTTTTGGTAGGTCCTGTCTAGCCTCATCACTACTTCGCCGGGGTTAGGCCAGGCACTTACCAGCACATGGGGTCGGTTGTGCTGATGCTACACTTCTGTGCTTTTTGCATAGATCATAGTGCCGGAACAGGAGCCTTTGGTCAGCAGTAGGAGTGTTGGGAGCTTACTTCAGTCCGGAGATTTTCGAGGTAGCTTGCTGGAATCCGCATGGCCCGGAGTCTCTCTTATCTCTGTCTTTCGTTTGATTTCCCTTGTATCGGATCAGACAGTACTGTATTGTTATTCAGACTTTGTTTTTAGCATTCAGTAGAAGTTCGTGAGTTTAGTGACACCAGATCTGGGTAGAGGTGCATTTGAATTTCCGCACATGGTTTCAGTTATTTATGTTTCGAGACTTCCGCTTTTATGTTAATTGCCTCGTTCTTCTTTATACTTTTAATGATGTTGAGAGAATGTTAAATTAATTGGCTTGCCTAGCTCCTATTAGTAGGCGCCATCACGACTCCCGAGGGTGGGAAATCCGGGTCGTGACATTGTAGGTGGAGCAATTGAAGAAAGGGAAGATGGAGATTGTGACGATCTAGACCTTACTTAAGAACTTTGAATTGTTGTCCATGTTCTAGGAATCTTTTGTTATCAACGTTTGAAACTTACTCTAACTCTTGAAGTGTTGAAATGTAAAACTTATGTGATATTGGGTTAAAATATTTTTGTTTTATGGAGACAATGTAGATTATGATGTGTTTTATCTTTTTATTTATATAAATTTCAGGTTATTACAAATTTTGTATATCTAAATGTTCATTTACAGGTGGCTTAATAGTCCATTAGAACCGTCCCAATAGGGCTTGCAAACCGTTCCGATAGGTCTGACAAATTGTTCCAAAATACTCTACAAGAACCGTTCCAATAGGTCTTCAAAATCGTTCCATCAGGTCTTACAAATCGTTCCAAAATGCGCGACAAACCGATACAATAGGTAGTTAAAACCGTTGCAAAAGAAATAAAACCGTTACAGTAGCGTAATGAAACGGTTAGAGTATTTGTAAATAAACGTTGCAATAGCTTACATAACCGTTGCAACAAATTATATGGTAACGGCTGCCAACCGTTGTTGTAAACTCTATGGCAACGGTTTTTAACCGTTACAACAGGAAGGAAATATTCGTTGCTTCAGACAGAGGAACAACCGTTGCTATAGATATACCTTAAGCAACGGTTTTTGTAACCGTTGCAAGAACTGTTACTCTAGATCTACTGGCACGGCAGCGTATGTAACGGTCACTAAACCGTTCCAATAGCTCTATGGCAACGGTTTACCTCTCTGTTGCAACGGTTTTCCAGCTGTGGCAATAGGCTTATTTTCCAGTAGTGATAATATGCTGGAAGTTCATACATAGGTGTTCAAATCTCCAGTATATTATGCTGGAACTTACTGTCTGTTGGAGTTCTAGCATATTATGCTGGAAGTTCATACACAGGTGCACCAATCTCCGGTATATTATGCTGGAACTTTTCATGTTGCAGCAAAACAGTGATTATTTTTCAATGACTTTACAAACGCTGGCTATTTTTCAATTACCATTCCGAAAACTAACTAGCCCGTGCTATTTTCGCTCCAAATGTAGGTTTAATTCGGCCCAGGTCCTCTAGTTGCACTTCTAAATCGAAGAAACTTCATGAACGTAGCAAAAGAAAGGAAAGGAGTATGGATTCACATCCTTCTGTATGGTTCAAACAACAAATTAAAAAAAGGATTTTTCTCATTTGTTCTTATTTTTTGAATTCCAAAATATTATTGGTTTCTTCTTGGACTGTTTTTTCCTTCGCTTTTATCTACTTCCTATTCTCTCCATCCTCTAGTAGTTAGTTCACTCAGTTTAACTTGAAAATTTTAAATCGATTTCATCAAAATCAATAAATATTAAGAAAATATGAATATTTCATGGAAAGGGAACAACAGATCGTAACCATTTCAAAAGTAGAAAAAATAATATTAGCAAAATTTGACGATGTTAGTATGTAGGAAATTATTATAAACTATCCATGCATAATTATTGTTTTTAAATATAGTAAATTTTTCGTGCTGTTATCAGATAAGTTCCTACTAGCTCGAGTTTGACTTTTAGAAAATATTTAGGTCAATTGTCATGTATTTACAATCTTGACTGTGACGACCCAAAGGGTCATCACCGGATTTCTCTCTTTTCCGTGCTTCCGAGGCCCTGAAAACCTCGCTTTTAGTTGCCTCAATTTGCGTGCGCAGTCCGGGCGCGAAGACGAAAAGCTTTTATGTTGAAATATGTGAACTTTGTGAAAAATTTGAAGAATTTTGATATTAATATTGCTAAAGTTGACTTTGGTCAACATTTTTGGTAAACGGACCCGGACCCGTGATTTGGCGGTCCCGGAGGGTCCGTAGAAAAATATGGGACTCGGGAATATGCCCGGAGTCGAATTTCGAGGTCGAGAGCCCGAGAAATGAATTTTTCTGTGAAATTATTTTTCTGAAATTATTAAGGAAAATAGAAATGAAAATTGATTAAAAGACTATGGTATCGGGCTCGTATTTTGGTTCCGACGCCCGGTACAAGTCTTAAATATGTGTTAAGCACTTTCTGTGAAGTTTGGTCGAAATCGGACGTCATTTGACGTGTTTCGGACCTAAATATCTAAAGTTTGAAGTTTATGAAGTTATAATGAAAAATCATGTGCCTTGAGGCTTGATTCTATGTAAATGATGTATTTTAGCGATTTGATCGCGCGAGTAAGTCCGTAGGATGTTCTTGAGGTCGTGTGTGTGATTGGTTAGGAGTCCCCGAGGGCTCGGGAGTGAATTGGAGGTGGTTCGGGGTGTTTTTACACTTAGGAAAGGATCAGATTCTGCTGCATTTTTTTTTCACAGGCATTTTGTTCTTCGCGAACGCGGCCTCAGGCTCGCGTTCGCAGTGCTTTGGTCTTCCCCT
>NW_017672137.1:115273-161263 GCF_001879085.1 Nicotiana attenuata | reverse complement strand
GTTATGGTTGTGGTGACCCCGGTCACATTGTTAGATTTTGCCCTCGAGCCTCGGGTAGCTCTCAGCAGCAGGGTCCTCGCCCCATGATTCAGGCACCAGGTGATCCACAGCTCGCCCAGCCAGCTAGAGGCGGGGGTAGGGATCGTAGATGTGGAGGTAGAGACCGTAGAGGTGGAGCTCGGACCGGCAGAGGTAGGGGTCAGCCAGTAGCAGATCGTCCTAGAGACATGGTTCAGGGAGGTGGGGCCCAGCCCCGGTGTTATGCTTTGCCAGCCAGGCCAGAGGCTGAGTCTTCAGATGCTGTTATTACAGGTACTATTCTGGTCTGTGATAGGGATGCTTCAGTGCTATTTGACCCTGGGTCTACGTATTCATATGTGTCGTCTTATTTTGCACCCTACCTGGCTATGCCCAGTGATGCTTTGGGGATTCCTATTTATGTATCTACACCGGTGGATGATTCTATAGTGGTCGACCGAGTTCATCGTTCCTGTGTGGTAGTGTTTGAGGGTCTTGAGACCCATGTTGATTTATTGCTTTTAGACATGGTGGATTTCGACATTATATTAGGGATGGATTGGTTGTCCCCGTATCATGCTATCTTGGATTGTCACGCCAAGACCGTGACCTTGGCGTTGCCAGATTTGCCCCGATTGGAGTGGAGAGGGACCCCAGTACATGCCACCCGCAGTGCTATTTCATATGTAAAGGCTCGACGCATGGTCGAGAAGGGGTGTTTAGCTTATCTGGCGTATGTTCGCGATTCCAGCACAGAGGTCCCTTCTATTGATTCTGTTCCTATTGTTCGGGAGTTCCCCGAGGTTTTCCCTTCAGACCTGCCGGGTATGCCGCCCGACAGGGATATTGATTTCTGTATTGATCTGGCCCCAGGCACGCAGCCCATTTCTATTTCGCCGTATCGCATGGCCCCGCCAGAGTTGAAGGAGTTAAAGGACCAGTTGCAAGATTTGCTAGAGAAGGGTTTCATCAGGCCTAGTGTTTCTCCTTGGGGTGCGCCAGTGTTATTTGTGAAGAAAAAGGATGGGTCGATGAGGATGTGTATTGATTACCGGCAATTAAACAAAGTGACGATTAAGAACAAGTATCCACTGTCGAGGATTGATGATTTGTTTGACCAGCTTCAGGGTGCGAAGGTGTTTTCAAAGATAGACTTGAGATCTGGCTACCATCAGCTGAGGATTAGGGCGTCTGATGTCCCTAAGACAGCATTCCGCACTCGGTATGGGCATTATGAATTTTTGGTCATGTCGTTTGGGTTGACCAACGCCCCAGCCGCATTTATGGAGTTGATGAACCGAGTGTTTAGACCTTACTTGGACCTGTTCGTGATAGTCTTTATTGATGATATTTTGGTGTACTCCCGCAGCTAGGAGGAGCATGAGCAGCACCTTAGGGTGGTTCTTCAGACTCTAAAGGATAGTCAGTTGTATGCTAAGTTCTCGAAGTGCGAGTTCTGGTTGAGTTCGGTCGCATTTCTGGGTCATGTTGTATCAGCAGAGGGTATTCAGGTGGACCCGAAGAAGATTGAGGCAGTCAAGAACTGGCCTCGACCAGCATCAGCTACTGAGATTCAGAGTTTCTTGGGGTTAGCAGGTTATTATCGTCGGTTCGTGGAGGGGTTTTCATCCATAGCAGCCCCGATGACCAGATTGACCCAGAAGGGTGTCCAGTTCAGATGGTTGGATGAGTGTGAGGCGAGCTTTCAGAAGCTCAAGACAGCTCTGACTACGGCATCGATATTGGTTTTGCCCTCAGGCTCAGGGCCTTATACAGTCTATTGTGATGCTTCCCGTATTGGGCTTGGTGCAGTATTGATGCAGGATGGCAGAGTCATTGCTTATGCTTCGAGGCAGTTGAAGATCCACGAGAAGAATTATCCGGTTCATGATCTAGAGTTGGCAGCCATTGTTCATGCTTTGAAGATTTGGAGGCATTACCTATATGGTGTGACGTGTGAGGTGTACACTGATCACAAGAGTCTGCAGTACTTGTTCAAGCAGAAGGAGTTGAACTTGAGGCAGAGGAGGTGGTTGGAGCTATTGAAGGATTATGATGTTACTATTTTGTACCACCCGGGGAGAGCCAATGTGGTGGCCGATGCATTGAGTAGGAAGTCCGCCAGCATGGGTAGTCTTGCTTATGTTCCGGTCAGCCAGAGACCGCTTGCTTTGGATATTCAGGCCCTGGCCAATCGATTTGTGAGGTTGGACATTTCTGAGCCTAGCAGAGTGTTAGCTTGTACGGTCGCTCGTTCTTCATTATTGGAGCGTATCCGTGATCGGCAGTTTGATGATCCCCATTTGTGTGTCCTGAGAGACACGGTGCAGCGTGGAGGTGCCATGAAGGTGACCTTAGATGATGATGGTGTTTTGAGGTTGCAGGGGCGAGTTTGTGTGCCCAATGTCGATGGGATTCGAGAGTTGATCTTAGCGGAGCCCCATAGTTCTCGGTATTCTATTCACCCGGGCGCCGCGAAGATGTATCAGGACTTGCGGCAGCTTTATTGGTGGCGCGGGATGAAGAAGGATATTGTTGCATATGTGGCTCGATGTTTGAACTGTCAGCAGGTTAAGTATGAGCATCAGAGGCCTGGTGGTTTGTTTCAGAGGATTGAGCTTCCCGAGTGGAAGTGGGAGAGGATTACCATGGATTTCGTTACTTGACTTCCGATGACTCGGAAGAAGTTTGATGCTATTTGAGTCATTGTTGATAGGCTGACTAAGTCAGCGCATTTTATTCCTGTTGCAGCCACTTATTCATCGGAGAGGTTAGCTGAGATCTATATCCGAGAGATTGTTCGCCTTCATGGGGTACCGGTATCTATTATTTCGGATCGGGGTACGCAGTTTACCTCGCGCTTCTGGAGAGCAGTTCAGCAGGAGTTGGGCATGCAGGTTCAGTTGAGCACAGCGTTCCATCCTCAGACGGACGGCCAGTCCGAGAGGACTATTCAGATATTGGAGGATATGCTCCAAGCCTGTGTCATTGATTTCGGAGGCTCGTGGGACCAGTTTTTGCCTTTAGCAGAGTTCGCCTACAACAACAGCTACCAGTCCAGCATTCAGATGGCTCCATATGAGGCATTGTATGGTAGGCGATTTCGGTCTCAGTCGGATGGTTTGAGCCGGGGGAGGCTCGGTTATTGGGTACAGATTTAGTTCAGGAGGCCTTGGATAAGGTCAAGATCATTCAGCACAGGCTTCGTTCGGCTCAGTCGCGGCAAAAGAGTTATGCGGATCGTAAGGTTCGAGATGTAGCTTTCATGGTTGGTGAGCGGGTCTTGCTCCAAGTGTCGCCTATGAAGGGCGTGATGAGATTTGGGAAGAAGGGCAAGCTTAGCCCAAGGTTCATTGGCCCATTTGAAATTCTCGATCCTGTGGGGGAGGTGGCTTACAGACTTGCATTGCCACCTAGCTTATCAGCCGTGCATCCAGTTTTCCATGTGTCTATGCTTCTGAGGTATCACGGCGATCCTACCCATGTGTTAGATTTCAGCACAGTCCAGTTGGACAAGGATTTATCTTATGAGGAGGAGCCGGTAGCTATTCTAGACCGGCAGGTCCGTCAGTTGAGATCTAGGAGTTTTCCCTCTGTTCGTGTTCAGTGGAGAGGTCAGCCCCTGAGGCCTCGACCTGGGAGTCCGAGTCCGATATGCGGAGCCGTTATCCACATCTGTTAGTTGTATACTTGCCGGGTTAAAGTGTTATGTTGTTGAATTCCCCTAATGGGGCCTTCTTTACAAAGTCAGATACTTTGAACTATAATATGGGATCGTGTGGTACGTCGTCCACTTATATACTATAATATGGGATTGTGTGGCACGCCGTCCACTTATATATTATGAAATGGGATCGTTTGGCATGCCGACCACTTATATATTATGAAATGGGATCGTGTGGCACGCCGCCCACTTATGAATTAAGAAATGGGATCGTGTGGCGCGCCGACCACTTATATATGAGCTATGGTATTGAGATAGTTTCGTCGTTATATCCGTTGATCTGTATTCGCTGTATTTTCCCCGAGCCTGCCCCTTTCCCCTTTTTAGTCGATATTCTCTGTTGTTATTACTGTTGCCTTTGTATATATATACCTGCACAGGTTGTTTTTGGTAGGTCCTGTCTAGCCTCATCACTACTTCGCCGGGGTTAGGCCAGGCACTTACCAGCACATGGGGTCGGTTGTGCTGATGCTACACTTCTGTGCTTTTTGCATAGATCATAGTGCCGGAACAGGAGCCTTTGGTCAGCAGTAGGAGTGTTGGGAGCTTACTTCAGTCCGGAGATTTTCGAGGTAGCTTGCTGGAATCCGCATGGCCCGGAGTCTCTCTTATCTCTGTCTTTCGTTTGATTTCCCTTGTATCGGATCAGACAGTACTGTATTGTTATTCAGACTTTGTTTTTAGCATTCAGTAGAAGTTCGTGAGTTTAGTGACACCAGATCTGGGTAGAGGTGTATTTGAATTTTCGCACTTGGTTTCAGTTATTTATGTTTCGAGACTTCCGCTTTTATGTTAATTGCCTCGTTCTTCTTTATACTGTTAATGATGTTGAGAGAATGTTAAATTAATTGGCTTGCCTAGCTCCTATTAGTAGGCGCCATCACGACTCCCGAGGGTGGGAAATCTGGGTCGTGACATTGACAATATCGTATAGAATACACCAGGGTGGCCCGACGAATTTTGTGGCCTAAAGCTAAACTTTATGAGGGGCCTTAACTTTTTAATTTTTTTTTTTATTTGAAGTCTATTTTTTTTTAGCTTTTCATAGATACTAAGTTATTAATAATTTTCTCATATTCAATAACTCCTAATAAGTATTTCTCAATTGACAATATAGTTAATCCATTTAACCTTTCGTGTGACACCGTTGTTCTTAGATATCATTTTATCAATTGTAATTTTGAAAAATTCTTTCCGCTGAAGCAACGGTAACATGAGTTATGAACATTATTCCATAAGCAATTTAGGCATTTGAAAAAGAATTAAATCCTTTTATTTGATTAAGTGTATCAATTAAATTGTTATCTTCTAATTGTACTATTTTCCTTAATTCTTTTAATTCAAAAAATAAATCTAAACCATCAATATCGAATTGATTATTATGCTTTAAGGATCATTCAATATTAAGGCAATATTTTTTTTTAAATTTCCAACATCTAGTGATCTTAGTTTTTACTGCCAAATAAAACACCAAAAATATTTTCATATGCTTCGAATTGTTCAAATCTTTTTTGAAGTGAAAAAATAGCCTTGTCTATTATGTATAAATATAAAAGTAATCAATTCTAAAGGACTCTTTGAAAGATTTTGAGATTTCATTATCAACATTCGTGCATCAATTTGTTACTTCCTATATATCACACGTTTCTTACGAAATTTGGGTTCGATATTCATTTAGAGTGCAATTTCCTTGGTAGAAATCATAACAGTATAATTGCAAATTCTTCTTCTCTATATTTGTTAGAGAAAGAAATCAAACTTTTTCACTTTGCAGAACTCTTTTTTAAACTTATATATAGTCTACTAGATGTAACAAAAAATGGGGCCCCAAAAAATATGAGACCTAAAGCGGTTGCTTTACTTGCTTTATGGAAGGCCACCCTTGGAATACACCTTTTAGACTTTTAGTCATTGGACCTCAATTGATTTTCTATAAATCATGATAAATTTTAAGGAAGTGGATGATTTTCCAATATTTTAAATTTATATTATTTCAAGAAAACAATGTTTAGATGTAGAAAAAGACAACTAACATCTAGCAAAAGTCAGCAATTACGGGATGAATCATTAAATTGCTACTTGCAATAAAAAACTTAGTGTAATCTTATAAAGCGGGTCTTCGATATTAAATTGTTACTTGATGTGAAATATTTTCACACTTTAATGCACTCAAACAGCAAAATATGCTTTATGTCATTCCAAACACACTGAAATTTACAAACAAGGGAACAGACAATTACTTTTGTTCGTTACACACATTCAAATTATTGGCATTTGGCATCACATCCGGATACATGAAAAATCAAAACAAACAAGGGAGAGTTCAATAATGCAAAACCACAACATGGTATTCAACAATTGCGTTCTGCGTGGCGTTACTAGCCCAGTAAGTTTTCGCGGTGGCGATCCCTCGTGCTAGCCGGAAAACACCCGAACCACCAACAATAGGTAACTCTCTATACTCGTGAAATATCCGGTTGTGTCCGAGGATACTGAGTGTGCTACCATTGTACTTGCCCTTAGTGAACACAAGGTTGAGAGTCATAAGAAGTTCTATATCTTCAAACGAAGCTGAGCCATAAATCCCTTGGGCTCGACCTATTTCTTTTGAATTGGGATCTGGCCGAACAGTCAGTGAGTTGTCAAACATCCTTAATAGGCCAAAAAAAGTTGGTGATTGAAATGTGATGTTGGCTTGGGCTATTTGGATTGCTGAAGGGTTCTTGGCAGTCACAGTGTCATGAAAGTAGAAGTGAAGTTTGGTCATTTTTTCTTTTGCATGGGGAAGCTTCTTGAACCATTTTTCCACTCCTTTTGGACTTTGATCAAGCCCATGAGTTATTGTAGGCATGGCTATTGCTATTAACAAGAAAACCATCAACAAAAGTTTCTCCATTTCTTCCTTGTTTTTTTTTGTCACTTTTACATTTAAATGAACGAGCTAGCTCCAAATATATAAACATAGAATAACACAAATATGGTTGGGTAGTCATGAGAAAATGTGAGAGAAGGAAATGATGTTAAATGGACTTTTTAATTGTTTATTCAAATAGTTTATGGTTCATGTGCTAACTAATAATTTGAAAAGTATGACATTGTATAAATATTAGTATAGTCTTTTGAATAGGTCACATATCCATTAAAGTTCCTATATCTTGATGTAGGATTAAAAAATATAGCATGTTCTAGGATGAAACCAGTGAACAGCTCACCCTTGACCAAATGAAAAAAATAAGAATTTTAGGATTGAGTTTGAGGATATGTAGGCCATGTAATATGCTAATTAATGCTGAATGATTAAGAAGACTAATAATAGGGATGCTGGAAACAGGTACAAGAAGAAGATAAATTATTTGTCGTTTTATAATTTTGGTGTTTTAATTAACTTTTTTTTTTGATACATGAAAATTTGAGTAAATAAAATTCTTAAAATCTTTCATAAACCACGGTCTGCAGAAATTCCATTGTAGTGCATCCTTTCAAATGGTCAAAACTTCTTCATGTTTGTAGCTTTTAATCGGCAGAAAAGTTTGCACATTGGTTGGTCTCCCTCCAATTTTTTTTTTTTTTGGGTGTTTTAACGGTTTTATCTCACGGTGTATAAGGATTTAATGATTTATATCTACTCAACGAGAAGGGGAGCCTTGACGTAATTAGTAAAGTTGCTGACATGTGACCAGGAGGTCACGGGTTCAAGCCGTGGAAACAACCTCCTATAGAATTGCAGGGCAAGGCTACGTACAATAGACCCTTGTGGTCCAGTCCATCCTCGGACCCCGCATATAGCGGGTTCAAGACGTGGAAACCACCTCTTGCAGAAATGCAAGTTAAGGCTGCGTACAATAGACCCTTGTGGTCCGGCTCTTCCCCGGCGTACAATAGACCCTTGTGGTCCGACTCTTCCCGGACCCACATTAACGGAAGCTTAGTGTATCAAACTGTCGTGTTTTTGTTTTTTATATTTACTCCACGACTTTATTCCCAAGCATCATGGCCAAGTTCTGAAGTTTGATGCAGTCAGGATTCTAGCTACGACTTTTGAAGCAAGTATACTTTAGAAGTGTTTTTTCCCTGCACGTAATAGCATTTCATACCGAACTTGCATTCTAAATACTAATACAAGATTCGATTCTCACTTTTCCTTACTCCGGGTCTCCTCCATCCGTTAGAAAAGTTCGACTAATAAGTTTCTTGGCAAAAAAAATCATATGATATAATTCTGTTGGAAGACTAATTTAAAATTATAGTAGGAGACCAAAATTATTTAGGTCTTGGTATTTACAAGTTCATTCAATTCATGTTTAATTAGTAATTGTAGTAAGAATTATATAGGAATATATTTTCATGTTTCTAGTTAAAATAGGTCTCGTACTATTACAAATAAGGGTGCTACTAGTTATTTTCATATGTGGAGGAGAAATAAAGAATTGTAGAGATCTTTCAAAGATTAAAAATTAATGTTTTTTCTAAATATTAGTATTAGAACTATTACGATATTGGGAGAGAATCAAGTAGCTTCCGTTGTCAGCGAGTGGTGCTAGCAAATCTATGCAAACTGTCTGGCCAATAAGTATGTTGGCAAACGTCTGGCGAATAATATATGCATAAAAAATAATCATGTTATGAATAATCGAAGAAATTATTATATTACATAAAATAGGTGCTAGCCCATATGAAACAAGATGAAGAAATTCTTCTCTAAAAACTTGGAGAGTAGCTATTAAAAAAATAATTTGGGAGATAGTGATAGCTGCATCAGCAAATGGATGTTAGTGACAAAGTCTATCAATATGAGTTGAAGACATATACTTCAACAAATTAGATGTTGGTGACAAAACGCATCAATGTGAGTAGTATAGGTGCTTCAACAAAATTAGATGTTGGTGACAAAGTGCACTAATGGGAGTTGAAGACAGGTGCTTCAAACAAAATTGGGTGTGTCACACCCCGAACCTGGGCCTGTACGTTACATGACACCCGGTACCTGACTACATGCGACTGAGCGAACCAATTGGCTTGCTGAATTAGCATGTGATATCATAACATAGTGCATGCGGAAGATAAAGAAACACATGCTGATATATTGAAAGTATGATGTAAATCAATGTGCGAAATCACTAACATAAGTCTAAAATATATCGGTAGCTAATATTGCTTAACATAAAAAGCTTGCGACTCCGTCTAACCGTTACTCTAGTCTATGAAGCCTCTAATGAAGTACTAAAAATACTGACTCTAAAAATACTGAAGACTATAAAGTAATGATAATGCCGCGAATACCAAATAGCTGGTACGAGAATCCTAGCGCTCTGAATCGTCAACCTGTAAATCATTATCTGCATGGTGAGATGCATACTCCGGGCGAAAGGGAAGTCAGTACATTTAGATTGCACTGGTATGTAATGCAACTAAAATAATGAATCGTAAATGTTGAAACTGAAACTGAGCTAATAACTGAGAACTGATAACTTCTGAAACTGAAATTGAAATGATAACTAATATATGATAACTCAAATGATAACTGATAACTGAAATGATAACTACTGAAACTGAAATGATAACTGATAACTGATAACTCAAATGATAACTGATAACTGAAATGATAATTACTGAAACTGAAATGATAACCGATAACTGATAACTGAAACAAAGGAAGTAAGGATATGAATACCCCCTCTTCTGAATGATAAACCACCTGTTTATCTGAATAAACTGCGGCCTCGGGCCCAATATATATGTGCACAAGCTACAGCCTCGGGCCCAAATATACGTATACATCACCACGACCTCAAGCCAAAAGATATATAAAGCATAAACTATAGCCTCAGACCCAAATATGCATAAAGACAAAATTACGGCCTCAGACCCAAATATAGGTGTTCAACAGTCAGGAATTTAAAATCAGGAACTGAGAATCATATTTCAATACGTGATGCTGAAATACTGATAAACATGATAATGGAATAGGACTAGATTGGGACATGTATTCATGTATTGATTATGAAACTTGAATATTCAATTGTTTATGACATGCTGAGTAATCTAGACTGAGACTCATGAGCATCAAACACAAGTCTATATTGATTATACACTGAGCTCACAACATTCGTAATGAAAGTTATGAAGGAATTACGAAGATAGAGAATAGAAGTCCTAAAACTATTCAAGGAACTAAGATTAACTATATTTCTGAGACAATTAGTAATGTTGTAAAAGAAACATAGTGTAGAAAGAATCATTAACATTCCCAAACATATAGAGTTAGCCTCACTTACCTTGAATCTAGCCCTTTTTAAGTGTATTACAATGTTCTTCGCCTCTTTCAACAATAATCTATGGCAATACATATGTTGGAAGTTCATACACAGGTGCACCGATCTCCAGTATATTATGCTGGACCGGTTCCTATTGCAGTAAAATAGTGGCTATTTTTCAATGACTTTGCAAATGCTGGCTATTTTTGAATGACCAATCCGAAAACTGGCTAGCCCCTGCTATTTTTACTCAAATTTTACATTAGGTCTAACAAGTGCCTCTCCCTATTTCAATTTTTCGTTTTGTTCGCATTGGAATAAAGGATGTGCAACCAACTGTGCAAGTTAAATTGGGCTTTGCATGTTAAATCAACTACAACTTGTCTTCAAAATTTATTAGTCTATCATTTTCTATTTCATTTTAAGTTTCTTTACTACTTCTTTTTCAACATGTTTCTTTACTTGAATTCAGTGAAAATCATTCTAAAATTATTCTATTTCGAAAAATTAAACCTTTCAACAAATTTCTTTTGGTTATCAGTTTGTTATAAATAACTAAAATATGCAAGTACATTTGTTGAAATTATCTACTTGTTATTTTAATTTAATTTAGTTTATGTTGAAATTATTTATTTATTTATTTTATATTGATTTTTTGGTTTAGTGTTTAGCTTTCTTTCTTTAATTATTGGTATTTTTTTGCACTTTTTTATATATCATTTTTATTGTCGTCTGTTTGCAGATAACTACTTCTTATTTATAAAATACAAAAAAGTTCTATAATTTTGTTAAAAATATTAGAGCTAATAAGTTTTGAGGTGGATAAACTGATTTTTTTATGAAAGTTTGAAAATTTGTTAAATATGTTGATTTAAGTTGATAATACTTTAAAAATAAAAATGAATAGGCTTTTATATTTTTTCATTTAGGCCCAACTTTTTTAAAACTGTTGATCGCCGACTTTAAAATGACTTTATTTTGAGATTGTGTTATCAACAAAAAGAAAAGAAAATAACTACCAAATCATGCTTGTCGTACTCGGCACCACCTTTGATGTCCTGGGTCCGCCACTGATCTGTTGCCTCTGGACTAGTGACCTTATGGTAAGAGGACACATCCATAGTTGTTTTTGTTACGCAGATACAGAGGGAGAAGGAGTTTTCTGCAATGCATCAATGTTAGGATAGCTTATTGGATCATCTGCAAGCTCATGTCTAGAAGATTTCAATGTAATTTTGCTTTTGTAATATGAAACTTTTCTGAAATGTCGCCAAATCTATTCTATCTTTTGTATGTCAATGAGTATAAACGTTTCGATCTTTTCTTCTCTTCTTCCCAACCTGAAGAGGATCAAGAGTGTTTACACTTACCCTCTATGTGACTCGAACCTCCAACTTAATTATCAGTTGGTGATAGAGGTGCTCTACCACTAGAACAATCCTCAATTGTCATGTTTCTCAATCATATGAAAAAAAGTTTATATGGCTAAGTCTGAAGCTTGTTTTCTCTCGTATAGCTGTCAATATTTACTGTGGCTCAGTTCAATGCTATTCTTTATGTAGGTTTATTGACTTAAGGTGGACATGGAAGCAAATTACAAGGGTCTGGCAATTTTGATATTTGGGTTATTAAGATGTTCCAATGTTATGTATCGTTGTCTTCCCCCAATGAAATTCATATTTAACTTATATGAATTGACAACATAAATTTTATTTACACTAGCTATCACTGTTATTTTAATCTGTTATAAAAAGTTGTCTAACTTACTGGATGCGGCCAAAATCGGAGAATCCAACTTTGAGGCTATTGTGCCATTTCACGCCCGGCCTCGAGGGGCTCGAAGTGTAACTTGAGGGCGGACCCCGAATGGCTCCCCTCGGGGCACATCGAAGGTCGATCTCGGAGCGGCACGAGTCGGTGGTCGTCATGGGAAGGCGGGAAACTCCCGAGGGCACACGATGAGGACTGACAGGGTCTGCAAGAATAGTACACATCTGCACTGAGCCGTTATACAGTTGTACTAGTAGCATTTATTCGTCATTTATTAGACATGTACTATGTTGCGATTCACCTCTCCTATATAAAGGGGACCTTTGTCATTTTGTAAGGCACCTTGATATTGAATATAACACAACATTCTCTGCTCTCTTTGCTAACACGATTGTCCTACACATTTATTGCTTATTTTTATATTGTTCATTCGTTGTTCATTCATTGTTCTTCATTTATTACTCATTATTAATCATAAAAGGCCATCTTTAAGGCCCTCATTGATTCTTTGTTAATAGTTCATCATTATTAACCCCATCTAGACCACGAGGTCTCGCTCCAGCCAGCTCGAGGTCCAGCTTTGTGACCCCATTGGTTTGCACATCTTATTCTCTTTACTTATCCCTAGCATCTATTGCTTAACAACTAGTATTAAAATAAATCACGTATTTTTAGAACCACAAAATCAAATATAATTGTAGCTACCATTTTCAAGGTAAATAGTTTGGCGCCCACCGTGGGGCCAAAAATAATAGTGATTGTTTTAGTGCTGGTTTTCTGAAAACACAAGTTATTCTTCACACTTTTTCTTGTCCAAGAATCTCCGATTTCAGGTCAAAATGTCTGACTCGACACATGCACGCAAAAACAACGGCATTGGGTTTCAGGGAGAAAACGGTGCAGACCCCGGTGTACCACCGCAAAACCCAGGGGTAGCACCAGCAGACGCCGGTACCACCGCAAAACCCAGGGGTAGCACCAGCAGATGCCGGTGTACCACCGCAAAACCCAGGGGAGGCACCAGCACAAATCGCCATCGACGTGAGCTCACACAACGCCGCGCATATCGACGTAAACTCTCATGCCAACGGAAGTGCGGGGAAGAAAGAGACGTTAGTCTTCAAGTTATTTTTGAGATGTTGCAAGCGAAACAAGTGGCCATTGCTCAGCTACAAAGTCACAAAAAAATTCCAAGCACAGTAACACCTGAAACGGCTCCTCGAGTTGAGCAGGCACCAGAAAGATCGAGTAACAACGGGTCAGCAACAGACCCCGCTATTATGAAGATGCTCGAGGACCTCACCAAGAGGATTGAATCAGGAGAAAAGAAGATAGAGGATAACGATAAAAAGGTGGAGACTTATAACTCAAGGGTCGATCAGATCCCGGGCGCACCTCCGATTCTGAAGGGTGTAGATTCAAAGAAGTTCGTGCAAAAACCATTCCCATCAAGTGCGGCTCCGAAGCCCATCCCGAAGAAATTCAGAATGCCTGATGTCCCGAAGTATAACGGGACCACAGACCCCAATGAACACGTCACCGCTTATACTTGCACTGTAAAAAGGGAACGACTTAAAGGACGACGAGATTGAATCTGTCCTGCTGAAGAAATTTGGAGAGACACTGTCGAAGGGGGCCATGATGTGGTATCACAACTTACCCCCCAGCTCGATAGATTCATTTGCCATGTTGGCAAACTCTTTTGTGAGGGCACACGCCGGTGCCATCAAGGTCGCCACTAGGAAGTCCGATGTCTTCAAAATCAAGCAGAGAGAAAACGAGATGCTAAGGGAATTTGTAACTTGCTTTCAGATGGAGCGAATGGAATTACTGCCAGTCTCCGACGACTGGGCAGTACAGGCCTTTACCAGGGCTTGAACAAGCAAAGCTCTGTAGCTTCGAAGCAGCTAAAACAAAATTTGATCGAGTATCCCGCTGTAACTTGCGCGGACGTGCACAACAGGTACCAGTCTAAGATCAGGGTCGAAGACGACCAATTAGGAGCCCCTTCAGGCTCAGTATATCCTAGCAGGTTCGTAACAAAGGAACAAACGTTTGCAGAAAAGGAGCCGAGACCTAACAAAGAAAGATACCATCCGTATGTGGAAGATCGAAGGAATGCCCCAAAACGCAACATACCTAGCGGCGATCGAAGGACAGATCGGGGTCAAAATTTCCGGGGACTCATGAATAAAGGCACACTGGGCGAGTAGAAGCACCCCGGCTATCCGAGTACAACTTCAACATTGATGTCTCGGACATCGTGTCGGCCATAGGTAAAATCAAAGATACCAGGTGGCCAAGACCCATACTGTCGGACCCTTCACAGAGAAATCCTAACTTGGTATGCAAATATCACGGCAGTCACGGTAATAGGACCGAGGACTGCAGACAACTTCGAGAAGAGGTAGCCCGACTGATCAGCGAAGGGCGCCTTCGAGAGTTCCTCAGCGACCGAGCTAAAAACCAACTTCGGGAAAGAGAGGGGAACAGGAAGAATGAGCCAGAAAAGCCACAGCACGTCATCCACATGATTATCGGAGGGATCGACGCCCCGTAGGGACCCATTGTCAAGCGAACAGAAATATCCATCACTAAAGAAAAGCGGACTCGAAGTTACATTCTAAAGGATGCTCTCATGTTCAGCGAAAAAGACATCGAGACCTTGTCTCAGCCTCATAATGATGCATTGGTAATTTCTTTTCTTTTGAATAAATTTCAAATTAAATGTGTGCTCGTAGACCCAGGTAGCTCGGCCAACATAATCAGGTCGAGGGTGGTGGTGCAGCTCGGACTGCTCGACCAGATCGTACCCGCCTCTCGAGTCCTCAATGGATTCAACATGGCGAGCGAGACGACGAAAGGGGAGATCATCCTCCCGGTCAATGTGGCCGGTACAATCCAAGATACCAAGTTTCATGTCATCGAAGGAGATATGAGATACAATGCCTTGCTTGGAAGGCCATGGATACACAACATGAGGGCAGTGCCGTCAACCCTCCATCAAATGATGAAATTTCCAACCAAGGATGGAGTAAAAGCAGTGCACGGAGAGCAGCATGCAGCAAGAGAGATGTTCGCAGTACACGACATGGCACCAGCATCGGCGCCCTCTACACCGAAAAGGCCAAAAGACAAGCAAACAGCCGAACAACAACAGCGACCGATGCTCTCAGCTACATCCGAATAAGGGAATAATGGACCATACCGCGTCCTCGAAGCAAGCAATTAGAACGTATCAGGGCTCGAACACTATCATTGCTAAGGTACAACTCTCTCCCTTTTCATTCACATTTTACACTAACTATTACAGGAATTCAATCGAAAGGAATTGGAGCGCCCTCAGCTCGAAGACCTTGGGTTTTAAAGCATACGTTGTGCTCTTTTTCCTTAGATCGGGTTTTATCCCAAACGGATTTTACCGGCAAGGTTTTTAACGAGGCAATATCTATGTGCTACCCAAGAAGAACTCATCAAGTATTCAAGGTTTCTCTTCAATCAACCTTAAATACTGGGGGGCATCACCCCAGGAGGTCACCCCTCGGAAGAAATCAAACTATGCCTAGGAGGACCTCGATAGGAGAATGTTGTATTGGGCCAAACGGTCAAATGAATTGTGTCCATGTAGAATAATCGAGCCTCCAAAAGCAAAAAACATGTACGCTTATATCAAGTAATAAAGGAAGCCTCTTTGCTTATCAAAACACTTTGCGCCTAAAAGAAGTTCACTACCGCCACGTAAAACGGCCTAAGAGCCAAAAACTCTCGAACACTCGGGGACTGTCTTCGACAGCAAGCTCATCGAGCCATCAAAAACTTGGAATTTGTAAGACCTTGATCAGGCAAACTTAAAGCTCGTAAGCCCTCACTGAGGCAACATCAAATCTGTAAGCCCTCAAGAAGGCGTGCTCAAACTTATATGACCTTAAAAAGGCATAACCCCCGATATTAAGGTCAAGGCTATATATTCGAACTTGTAAGACCCTAAAAAAGGCATACCCTCGATATAGATGCCGAGATCACCGTACACGGGGACTAAAGGCTACGGCCAAACAAAAGGCTACGGCCGAATTAATGCGGCTCGGAGACGTCCGACTTCCACTATAAAACAAAAAGCCTCCAAATACTTTGAGAATACCTTGAAAAGAACCGATTGATTAGGCTACCCTCGGCATAAGCAAAGGAGCTTCGATAATATCAGCTCCGAACAATAAAAGGGCTTCGAAAACAATCAGCCTTCGATCAAAAGGTTTCGAAAACTCAACCTTCAAGCGAACCTCCTGAGGTACTCAGCTATCATCACATATCGACTCACAACGAGGTTCTCGTTTGAGCCATCGAAGAGTCGGACGAACATAAAACATGCCAAGTCATAATCAAAACTTCAAAAGTATTTAGCCAAAATGAGGGAAAACTATTGCCATATTAGAGGCCGCATCGACCCAATCTAAAAAGAGCCTAAGGGCCAATGCTTAAGAGCCTAAGAGCCAGCCCAAAGAGCCTAAGGGCCAATGCGTAAGAGCCTAAGAGCTAGCCCAAAGAGCCTAAGGGCCAATGCGTAAGAGCCTAAGAGCCAGCCCAAAGAGCCTAAGGGCCAACATGTTGAAAACCTAAGGGTCGACGAGCCTGAGTCAAAACTTGATTCGAGGACCAAGCCCTAAACGATCAACTATTATCAATTGTTCATCGAATACAACCTGAGGATTCTTATCTAGAAATCCAACATATCGGATTGATTGTCAACAGGCATCAAAACTCGAAGCATTAACAAGAACGCAAGCAAGTTGGAATTTATATAAAGGAAAAATCAAAGGGTTCCTTTTTCATTATAAATAATGGTACAAAGACGCATTTACAAACACTCCCACGGGGATCCCGATACAAGGAACAAGAAAGAAAAACCTAGTCTACCCTCAGGATTTAGCCTCTCCCCTCGGGGACTATGTCTCAATCGGCTCCCTCGGGACCAGCTCCCGTACCGGCCTCCTCCTTGTTGTCTTCGATATCGGAAACGAGGAACCTGGCGTCGAACTCATCCGCCTTTGCCTGCTCTATCTCCTCCGAGAGATCGAAGCCCTTGCCATGAATGTAAGGCCCCGAAAAATTCTGCGAAGCAATAAAGGATTTCGGGGTGCCACGCAGGCTAATTATAATATTTTATGTGTTATTAACATGGTGGACATCAATTGGATTTGGTAAACAAGTGTTTGAGTCATATATTAAGTAAGGTGGGGGTCCAAGGAGAGACCTAAGTGAAAGCCAAATGGGAAAAATTTCATAATAGGCTAAGATTCCAAAGGTACTTGCATTAGTCCATATTTTGAACGAGCATATCTAAATATATATAAGGTTTTATGTGATGAATAACCTATCAAATGAAAGGTATTTGAGTCTAGTTTCTAATGCTTCAGACCATTTGTTATTTGGACATTCCTACACAAAGTTATGATCAAATTATCAAAGGCTGGAAAAATGCAATCCTGTGTCGAATTTGCGATCGCAAACCTGTCGCATTTTTGACTCTGCGTTCGCAGATCTGTCGCAAATTGGGCCAGTGTTGTCGAGTTTCGGGCACCTATTTTGCGATGCATTCTGCGGCCCATATTCTTGGTTTGCGGTCCATTCAGCGATCGCAGACCCGATTTTGGAGGCTTATTTTTCCTATTTTTATAACCCGACCCCATTTTAATATATAGTCTTTGGGGCTTTATTTGGGGTCATTTTCTACTGATTTTAGAGAGAGATGAGAGCATATAGAGAGAGAAAGGAGGTGCCTAACTTCATAATCACCCATCTCTTGCACGAGTCTTCAAGAATCAAAGAACCCAATCACATGTTCTTCATCTAAGAGGTAAGGTTCTATACATTAGACTTTAATTTCGAGTTTGGAGCATAAGATGGGTTATTGAGGTACGATTCTTGGGTGTAATAGTATTATGTATACATGCATGTACAAATTAGGTTTGTGGGAAGATTTTTGAAGATAAATAAGTAAAGATTGGGTTGGGGAATGAAGGAAACCTTGTATAAGAGATTTGAAATCAAGATGCTCAACTAGTATTTGAGAAAATGCTCAAATGAGCTGAAACCATGAATACCTTCCTAATTTGTGTTCAATTTTGTTATGTCTCAAAGTAGATTGGGATTGCTAGAATTTTCGGAACGTAGTAGTAACTTAAGGAAAGCTTAAACAAGGTATGTATGGCTAAAACCCCTAGAAATTGAGCTCCCTCGTCGTTCGTGTAAATACGGTAAGATTAAAGTTAAATTGTTGTATTGATTGTTGTTTCACATAGATTTGGGACTGCAACCTTACATGCGTGAAAGATGTGTCTCAATATGATCAATGTGCTATTCTTGATAACTTGAAAAGGTGCAAGGAATATGAATCATGTATTGAAATGCTTAGACCTTAAATTGAGATTGAAGCTACATATTTTGTGCCATTTATGTGAAGTTTCATCTATTCTTACAATTTATTTGCTCTTTTGAGCACATGTTATCCTAAATTACAAATCTAACATTGAAATTGGGAATGATGTGAAGTGTGGCCTAGTGCCAAATATATGACGTGATACTGTGGCCCCAAGTGCCTATGAAATGATATATGTGAGACAAAGATTGAATTGAGATGATTGATGGAAAAGGGAAATGCCTTGGTAAGGCGGCCTAGACGATCAGGCCATGATCGGACACCATGACGCACACATGGTGGTAATGTGCTGATATTGAATTCCGGAAAAAGGGAAAAGGAATGGTGATTGAAGTATATGTCTCAATTGAGGCAACCTAGCCGATCGGGTCGTGATCGGACTCCGCTCAAACTAGCGGTGGTATAGCAAACAATGATGAAATGCCCCAAACTAAAGGCTATGGAAACATGAGGTGAAAATTGTATGATTCTTTTACATTGATAATGTTGTGATCGTTTAATGCTTTTGAGTTATACTTGTTGTTTCCTTATCTTTATAGCCGGAGCCTTGTTACCGGCATTTCCATATTACATTACTCTTCAGTTGTATTTAGAGGCTCCGTAGATAGGTTGTGGGTGGTGTTTGATAATGGGAAATTGAGTTAGAAATCTTGATGTTTGGCAAAGATTTATAAAACTTGTAATATTTTGATAATTATGATTTAAGCTGCTAATGGAAATGAAATGGAAGTTGTTAATGAAATACTTACTAAGAATGATTAATGGAGTCCATCTCCTATTTGTTCATAAATTGGTTTGGGTAGAATGAAACCTAACAGGCTTGCTCAGTCGGGTTTACTCGGTTGAGCGCCGGTCGCGCTCTTCGGTTTTCGAGGCGTGACAAACTTGTTATCAGAGCCTAAGGTTTTAAAGTGTCCTAGGATGTCTCGGAGCCGTGTCTAGTAGAGTCCTTCTTATCGGTGTTTAGTCGACCACATCTATAAGTTGGAGGCTATTCGGACATTTAGGAATTTGACCCTTCTTTGATACTCCAGATCGTGCGGTAGAACCCAAGATATGGAGCTAATTTCCTCGCTATGTCTTATTCTCCAGATGAGTAATCTTGATACCTTAATCCACGAGTTTGAAGCATTAAGGAGGGAATTACCCTACCATTGAATATGAGGGAGATTGCCCAAGCGTTCGTTAGGAGAATGTATCGAGCCATGGAGGGATTGGTAGAACTTGTTGCTAAAGGGAGTACCCTTGTTCCTATTAATGTCTCTGCACCACCAGATCATGTAGTATATTAGTATGTTACCTACGTACGTTAGGGATGTGGAGTCGAGGAGTATTGATTAAGCTATTTCCCTACCAACCTAAAGTCATTAAGTGGGTCAAATCAAAATTTCTACTCGTTGTATATGTGCATCCATGTTGAAGAATTCTCATAAACATGGTCTTAACAAGGTGTTGAATAACAAAACATTGCATCTATCGACTCTTTGAACGAGACGCATTATTCGTAAATCCACTCTATTACAAATTCTCTTATTTACATTCTTGTGGAATTAAGTTCTATAATTGTGTCCTTGAATGGAGTTATGACTCTAGGATTAATACTTCCGACTTGCTTTCCTAAATTCTCAACAAGGGACTATATCCGATGAATTTCTTACAAAAATCTTTTTATTTAAATGGACAACATCTACTCGCTTGTGCCTATACATGCACTATCGTAAAGTTTTCCATGTGGTGTCAAGTTCCATGCAAAGCATCCCAGCGTTGCGATCCTTCTCGAGTCACTCTTTTACTCAGTTGAGTATATGGCTTATATGGTTTGAACACTCAATCTAGTCTCTTGCGAATATCATCATGAAAGCTTCTCACTGTCTAGTAACATAAGAGCATACCTTAACACTTCACATGAGTGCATGTCAATCGGAACGGTCATCGTGTGCATAAAGTCTCTCTGAAAATTGAGATCCTAACATCCCCGTCAAAGAAAGATCTTGTGTCGCCATAACTTTCGTGTCCACTTGGGACATCCCACAGTAAGTAGCTCACTTTGTCCTAGTATTGTGGTTGCTCGTGGCATGGACGTATATTGCAGTTGGGAGTTAATATAGCAGAAGCATGTCCAGCTTATAACAAATGTTTATTTTCTCTTTACACCTCCATAACATGTGTTAATTGTGTTCATTTGTTAGTGAATTCATTGTGCTAGTTTCCCCACACTTGTTCGATAACCATGAGAGAACATATCCTTCTATGAGTCATTGTAACACTTCCTTTCTCATAAGGACCCTTACTAGGCTCTCCGTCAAGACCAAGCACATCTTTGGGGGTTATTATAGCACAACGCATGTTTCTCATATTTTTCTGTCTTTCATTAGCATCTGGGTAGTTCTCAAGTCAAAATCCATGGAGAACTCATTATGAACATCTGCAAACCTTCCATGATCATTTTATACTATCTCGTTGGGTTCCCACCTCACTTCACTTCAAGTTCATCAAGGGTTGATAGCATGTCGCAATTGCTGAGATTGAATGATCTCCTTTCAATAATGGATTATCTACACATGTGCTAGTCCAACGATCTGCTTATCAGTCTAACTCTCTCCTTTTGGTTTTGGGTTGACCAAGGAGCAATACACCTAGTAACACATTTGTATGCCAAAACTTTTCTCTTAGTCAAGTCTTATAACGTCTCCCAATTTGGCTGGCAATAGTTGGTTGTGTAGAAGTGTGCTGTAGTGCTTCATTGTGAATTAGAGTTGCTAAACATAATTGGATTTTTGAATTCTAGAGCTATACATCACGTGACTACATACAGAGATCTTCTTTCAAAAATGTAGCCTCTCGTAATCACTTTATATTACCTCCATTCAAGGTGCCAGAGTATTCTCATTCTTGATAAACGGATTTTCCCTACACTCCAGGAGCCGGCTGGGTCACATGCTTGAATATTCCTCCTTAATGATTCCTATTGCCAATGTACTAGTTACCCATACGCCTTATTTGTCTAATAATTGATGTTGTCAAAATGATTAACCATGTCAGTATTGTTAGTAGTAATCTTCGTGTCTATTAGCATATAACCTCATGAAATACTCTGTGCAGCGCATAAATGGATTCCTGAATAATTCTAGCCCAATCCTGAACTCCGTTGCTGCTTACTGAATTAGATCTATTTGGTATTGAAGGTTCAAGTGTATTAAAGTCACATTGTGATTATATATATTCAGTATGTAATTTTATGGTCAATTTATTATAGCACATCTTAGAGTAATGATGAAGGTCACCACGAGTTTAGTTTGGGTGATTGCATAGAGATTTAGAATTCTGGAGGGTGAGCCGGTTATTCTCAAAATTTTCCGCTGTAGATGTTATGTGAATTGATGATGAAGGGTACGTAAGCGCATTTCCCATTAGGTCGCACTAGGATTATGATGTTTCCCCATAGTTGTTCCTCATGAATTTGTGTTCATATGTGTATGTCTAAGAAGGTAGGTGGAGATCATTTGTCTATCATCCTGGTGTCAACTATTGAAGGTGAATGTTAATGGATAGTTAGCTTATGCGAGGTGTCTAGCCGTCATCCTAGTTAGATAAGTTTAGGGGTTGGGATTGGTTCCGTGAATGTGTTATGGCAAAGCTTGTGAGTCGAGGAGGCCACCTTGAAGGCCGAAAGTGTCGTGGAAGGAAAATATTTTCGTTTGATTGTATATCAATAAGCTTTGACTTGAAAGGTACCTTATAGGTGTTATGATCTAAATTTGTGCAGTCCATGTTCAGGTGTCATTATGATAATGTAGTTCATGTGATGCTGAGAATTAGTGTTATGGGTATACACATTGTGGTGCTTTGTCTAGTTATGGATGAGTTTTTAGGATGGTTTTGGGTGGTTCTCTGACAGGTGGATAGGCCTAATTACCAAGGAGATGCTGCCGAAATTTCTGAAAAATTTGGGAGTTAGTCAAAATTTAGGGACTTGAGGTAGTATTGGAAAGAGATATGTTATGTTAGGTATTTGGGTCAGGCTCTACCTCTCATTCGAGGATGAATGATCCTAAGCGGGGGAGAATGTAAGGCCCCGAAAAATTCTGCGAAGCAATATAGGATTTCGGGGTGCCACGCAGGCTAATTATAATATTTTATGTGCTATTAACATGGTGGGCATCAATTGGATTTGGTAAACAAGTGTATGAGTCATATATTAAGTAAGGTGGGGGTCCAAGGAGAGGCCTAAGTGTAAGCCAAATGGGAAAAATTTCATAATAGGCTAAGATTCCAAAGGTACTTGCACCAGTCCATACTTTGAACGAGCATATATAAATATGTATATGGTTTTATGTGATGAATAACTAATCAAATGAAAGGTCTTTGAGTCTAGTTTCTAATGCTTCAAACCGTTTGTTATTTGGACATTCCTACACAAAGTTTGATCAAATTACCCAAGGCTGGAAAATGCGATCCTGTGTCGAATCTGCGATCGCAAACCTGTCGCATTTTTGACTCTGCGATCGCAGATCTGTCGCAAATTGGGCCAGTGTTGCCCAGTTTTGGGCACCTATTTTGCGATGCATTCTGCGGCCCACATTCTTGGTTTGCAGTCCATTCTGCGATCGCAGACCCAATTTCGAAGGCTTATTTTTCCTATTTTTATAACCCGACCCCATTTTAATATATAGTCTTTGGGGCTTCATTTGGGCTCATTTTCTACTGATTTTAGAGAGAGATGAGAGCATATAGAGAGAGAGAGAAAGGAGGTGGCTAACTTCACAATCACCCATCTCTTGCTCGAGTCTTCAAGAATCAAAGAACCCAATCACATGTTCTTCATCGAAGAGGTAAGGTTCTATACATTAGACTTTAATTTCGAGTTTGGGGCATAAGATGGGTTATTGAGGTATAATTCTTGGGTGTAATAGTATTATGTATACATGCATGTACAAATTAGATTTTTGGGAAGATTTTTGAACATAAATAAGTAAAGATTGGGTTGGGGAATGAAGGAAACCTTGTAAAAGAGATTTGAAATCAAGATGCTCAACTAGTATTTGATAAAATGCTCAAATGAGCTGAAACCATGAATACCTTCCTAACTTGTGTTCAATTTTGTTATGTCTCAAAGTAGATTGGGATTGCTAGAATTTTCGGAACGTCATAGTAACTTAAGGAAAGCTTAAACAAGGTATGTATGGCTAAAACCCCGTCTTTTAAAAATTGAGCTCCGTCGTCGTTTGTGTAAATACGGTAAGATTAAAGTTGAATTGTTGTATTGATTGTTGTTTCACATGAATTTGGGATTGCAACCTTACATGCGTGAAAGATGTGTCTCAATATGATCAATGTGCTATTCTTGATAACTTGAAAAGGTGCAAGGAATATGAATCATGTATTGAAATGCTTAGACCTTAAATTGAGATTGAAGCTACATATTTTGTGCCATCGATGTAAAGTCTCATCTATGCTTACAATTTATTTGCTCTTGTGAGCACATGTTATCATAAATTACAAATCTAACATTGAAATTGGGAATGATGTGAAGTGTGGCCTAGTGCCAAATATATGACGTGATACTGTGGCCCCAAGTGCCTATGAAATGATATATGTGAGACAAAGATTGAATTGAGATGATTGATGGAAAAGGGAAACACCTTGGTAAGGCGGCCTAGCCGATCGGGCCGTGATCGGACACCATGACGCACATATGGTGGTAATGTGCCGGTCTGGACCAAGTTGTTTTCTCGAGCATTACGAAGTTGTATCTCGAGGGCAGAGGCCTTAGCCAAAACATTCCTTTTGGCCGCAACATGAGCATCTATCCGTGTCCTCAATTCATTGCATTCAGAATTTGCCTGGTTGGCTTTGCCTCGAAGGCGTTCCAATGCCTCGGCCTTTTCCTGCAACTGAGATATCGAAACATTAGCTCCTGGAATAGGGAGAAGGAGCCTGTATTCCACTAAAACAAGGGTTACCTATTTCTCGAGCTTGCCTTCATAATCACAACATCGGTTCAACTCCGATCGAAGATGTATCAGCTCTCTTGCCTTCTTGTCACAAAAAAGCCTGAGAGATATCTCCCCGTTCAAAGCTTTACGCAACTTCGCCTCACAGTGAAGCAGCTCAGACCTGAGCTTATCAAAGGCCTATGAGAAATAAGGTTTGGTCAAAAATGAGAAAACACGGAGTCGGAAAAGCAACAATAAACCCAGAACGCACCATAGAGCAGAGTCGCTGAGCTTCCACGAAGGTCGATTTTGCATCTACCGACTCGGTCTGATTGGCTCCGATAGAGCAACCCGAGATGCCCTATCCGGGCGGGGACATGACAAAGTCCATCTCCCTCAGGGTACTTCCCGTCGCCCGAGGGCCAGCCGCCACATCAGTTAATGAAGGACCTTCGCTCCTCCTCTCTAGTGGAACCTCTCCCTAGAGATTAGGGGCTTCGAGCCCAGCAGGCTCAACAATCTTGGGAGGCCTCCTGGTTCGGGCCGTCATTATAGAATTATCCTCTCCGGATAAGCTGATGTCCTCAGAGCTACCAATATAGATGAGATCTTCGTCAGCGGCAATGCCCTCCTCAGGCCTCCGAGCAGATCCTGCCTTGCTATGAGAATCCTCGTCCTTCGAGGATCTTTTTCTCTTGTTATCCTTCCTTGATTCGGAAGTCAAAGGTCCTTCCTCCTCCTCATAGGGAGACGGTCTCACTTCGGAAGACTCACCGATGCCTGCAAATAAAGAAATTAGCATACGTAAAAGAAAGGTACCCTTCGAAAGAAGGACTACATTGCACATACCATGATGCTTAGCCTCCCATTTCCCCTTAGACAGATCTCGTGACTTGCGCTCGTCATGAGTCGAAGAGGCCGCCAGTTTACGGGCCCAGTCCACAAGATCGGGGACCTCATTTGGCATCCACGGGGTCACAGCGGAAAATGAAAGAAAACGTCCTTACAAAACTTGGCCCCACGAAGAACAAAAGTGGTAAAGTTCGGTATATCACTTACGCTTGAAATTCCATTTTTCGGTAAACAAATCGACTCATCCACCCTCGATCCTTGTCCTCTTCACCATTAGTGATAAAGGGCTTGGTGGATCGACGGCGTAGCGTAATTAGACCTTGATAATGCAAAGGTCGGTACAACCTGATGAAGTGGCTGAGAGTGAACTCGAGTTCAGCCCTCTCAGCAAAAAATCTCATCATCAACACAATCCGCTAGAAAGACGGATGAATTTGTGCCAAAGGAACCTGACATCTTCGACAGAATTCGAGCACGAGTTGGTCGAGGGGACCCAACATAAAATGGTACGTATACACGGTCAGAAACCCCTCTATGTCGGTCGTAATACCCTCTTCTCGGGAGGGAATCTGTAGCTTCGCCTTTTTTCCCCATCCACAATCTCTCCTCATGGCCTCAAGATGCCTCTATTCTATTGAGCAAATGAACCTCGATGCATGTTTTCAATGACCCGGAACATCGAGAGGTTTCTCTATCGCAAAATCCCTCATCGTGACGAAACAGTTTGAAGTCGGCTCGCCAAACTCAGGCGGTGTTCCACCAGCCGGGCGAGAGGCAAAGGTGGGACTTCCTTCTTTCTGATGAGCGGATTTGGGCATGGTAGCCATGGTTCTTTCAGGACAAGAAAGGGAAGATGGAAATTCAGGCGAAATCTTTGATCTGAAACAGCACTAGGATTAGCTAGGAAAGAGGAACTCTATAAAGAAAGATAGTTGCACAAAGCGGTAAAGCCTTCAATGAAAGGAAAGCAAGCATATGTAAGAAGAGTGCGACTATTCATTAACTTTGGTAGCCAATCAGCTCTTGCAAAGCACTTATGACCTTCTGGGAAAATGTACCGACGGGGCCACCTCGGTCAATTCACAGTCATATCACAAGAATGATGCCATCGCACGATGTTCGAGGCATCGAGGAGTTAAATCGATTCCTTACCAACCCGATTGCGGGAAGGCATGCGACCAAAACCGGAACAACCCGACCCCAAGGGTCTCCGTCATTCCCAGACCAAGCTCAAAGGAGTTAAGTTCGAGGTGGAGGCCAGAATTTGGCATGAACACAAAGGAAAAAGTCTGAAGACATAAGAAAAGTCCTTTGCATTCCAAGAATATATTTACAAAGTACATCTACAAGATGCATTTAAAAAAATGTATTTACAAAACTCCCACGAGGAGCCCACATACAAAAGAAAAAGTAAAAAGAGCAAGGGTAGCCTAGCCTTCATCTTCACTACTCCCCGAGCTACTCGAAGAATCCTCGTCCGAAGTAGTCGGAGCTGCAAACTCCTCTTCCGAGGCCTTCGCTTCTTCGAACTCGGCAGAGAGGTCGAAACCCTTGGCATGCACTTCTTCAAAGGCCTGCCTCCTACCTTCTAATCGAGCATATGTAAGGGCATGAGCTAGCTTGAGCTCGGCCTTGCTAGATATCTCCCTGGCTCGAGCATTCGCTGCAGCAACATCTTTCCGATATGAGGATATGAGCTCATTAGCTTCCAACTTGGCCGAGGATAACGCGGCAGCTGACTCAGCATGAAGTGCCTAGAATTTGTGAGCCTCCTCTTTGGCATCGAGAAGAAGATTCGGAGTCGAGGTCAGCTCTCCTCGAAGAGCGTCCCTCTCCAGGGCCATGCTATCCTTGTATTGTCTCAGCTCAAGAATCTCCGCATCCTTGGCCGAAATCTCTTCCCGAAGCTGCCCCGCTAGGGCATCCCTTCGCTCGATCTGCAAGTGCCAAGTTAAGATAATGAACACCGAATTATGAAAACAAAAGATAAGCTCGTGATTATCGATCTACCTGCTCGACGAAGTCGGCCCGCTCTTGAAGCATTTTCTCCAAACCCGCTCGAAGGTTGTTCAGTTCCTCTTCCGTTCGAGCGCATTGAGCCTTTAGTTCATTTGACTCCGAAGCGAGCTTCTCGAACTCACCCTCACAATGAGTCAATTCAGCTCGTAACTTGGAGAAGGCCTGGTCGTACAACATCATGACCTATAACACGAAGGGAAGGAGTTAGGCGAGAAAAGATCAAAACTCAAGGCAAAGTTTATGTCAAAAATCACCTAATTTTGAAGTTTCGCAGCTTCCTCAAGAATGACTGGAGCATCGAGATCGGTATCCTCTTCAACACCAAAAAAGAAATCTCCAAATGCATCATCCCCTTCTCGGGGTGTCCCCACATCGGGAGTCCTCCTGTTCTAGGCATCCCGTATTTGCCCTGGGATAAACGTTGGACCTGATTGAAGACTGCCCATGACATCAACCTCTATCAAGGCTTTCTCTCGCCTTCGAAGGGCTATAGAGCGGGATCCTCCAAGTGTGCCAACCAAATAATCGTCGGCGCAAGTTGTATCCCCTTCAGCGGTCGGTTCGGGGAATGCACCCAATTCCTCCTCGAGGGGCTCCTCAATATGAGGTGGGGCCGTATCGGCCACCTCTGACTCAACATCCTTCTCTCCGGCAACCTCCGAAGCATCAGCGCTTCGCCTTGCCCTGTGTACCAGCGAGCAGCAATCATCATCTTCCCATTCGGCACGAAGACTCTCAGCAGTTGCCGAAGTCAGGACCGTTACGTCGGTCCTGGGTTTTCGAGCCTTGGCTCTCTTTGGTTTCGGGGACTCCGCCGGTATCTCTTTCTTTCTCTTTCGGTCCTTGGTGGATTTTTGTATCTCCTCTATCGCCAGGAGAAGGCGACCTCATTAAAACGACTTCCCCGAGACCTGCACAAGAGTAAAATGTCGAAAACACCACCGAAAAATCCATGCATATGGAATTTAGAAGTGACGGCGGTAAGGACGTACCATGATTTTTAGCCTCCCATCGAGCTCTGGCCAAATCGCGCCGAATGCGCTTGTCGTACGAGGAGGTGGAGTCTAAAAGTCAAACCTAGCCCGGGAGGTCCTTGACCACGTCGGGGAACCATATGGTGGCTACGCAACCAGAGGAGAACCAATTCAAGGAGAAAAAAGAACGAAGTTAGTTTGAAAGAAGAAAAGAAGACATTCGTGTGATAAAGAATGCTCGGTATAATGACACTTACGATTCATATTCCATTCCTCATGGAATGGCATCTTCTCAGTAGGGATGAGGTCCGAGTTTCTAACTCGAATGAAGTGGCTCATCCATCCCCGGTCTTTATCTTCGTCAGTATTAGCAAAAAATGCCCTAGAAGACAGATGTCGCAGCTTGATTAATCCCCCTCGATAGAGGCGGGGATTGTACAATCTAATCAGATGATCGAGGGTGAAAGACATCCCCTCGATCATGTTCGGGGACTGTCTAATCAAATAGACAATTCTCCAAAAAGAAGGGTAAATTTGACCAAGTGTCAGTCGGTATTCTCGGCAAAAATCGAGGATCACCGGGTCTATTGATGGAGAAGAAGAATCTACTGGGCCTAAAGCAAAAGGATACGTGTACACGCTGAGGAAACCAGGTTTATGTGTAGTTATGTCCTCTTCCGAAGAAGGGATCTCAGCATGCACCTCCCTTCCCCAATGGCAGTTTGTTTTCACCTTCTCTATGTTAGTTATTAAACTAACATACCGAGACATGGTCTCGCATTGGCCCGGTATCGAAGAGGGTTTGTCGACTTTGAAATCGGATGATGTATCGAAGGACCCAGGAACGCACTCCTCAACACTGGGAGGCACTACTTCTTTGCTCTTAGACGAGCGTGATGAAGAAGAGGCTTCCCCCATTCGGGGTACCATCTTAGAGGTTTTAGCCATGGTAATAACGAAGTTTCAAAGCAAGGTGGTGAAGAAGTAAGCGTAGAAGAAGAGTGAACACAGGAAAACTGTTAACACAAATTTGAAGATCTGAAGATGTTGCAAATGTTTGAAAGAGAGGGAATTGGAGTATTTATAAGTAAGATGGAGGAGTTGAAGGGGCGACCAATAGCGGTTCGTGGGCCTTCGGAGAACTGTGATGACAAGACCTCTGTACAACCTTTTCTGCCGCATCATTTAATGATCTTACGTGGCTGACGTCATGATGGGGATATCAGAGAGATAAGAACTCAAGGTCGTTTCTTATTATTTCATTCTAAGAAATGCGGGGACTATCTGTATGCGGCCAAAATCGGAGAATCCGAATTTGAGGCTATTGTGCCACTTCACGCCCGGCCTCGAGGGGCTCGAAGTAGAACTAGAGGGCAGACCCCGAATGGCTCCCCTCGAGGGGTACATCGAAGGTCGATCTTGGAGCGGCACGAGTCGGTGGTCGTCATGGAAAGGCGGGAAACCCCCGAGGGCACACGATGAGGACTGACAGGGTCTGCAAGAATAGTACACATCCGCACTGAGCCGTTATATAGCTGTACTAGAGCATTTATTCGTCATTTATTAGACATGTACTATGTTGGGGTTCACCCCTCCTATATAAAGGGGACCTTTGTCATTTTGTAAGGCACCTTGATATTGAATATAACACAACATTCTCTGCTCTCTTTGCTAACACGATTGTCCTACACATTTATTGCTTATTTTTACATTGTTCATTCGTTGTTCATTCATTGTTCTTCATTTATTGCTCATTATTAATCATAAAAGGCCATCTTTAAGGCCCTCATTATCATTGATTCTCTGTTAATAGTTCATCGTTATTAACCCCATATAGACCACGAGGTTTCGCTCCAGCCAGCTCGAGGTCCAGCTTTGTGACCCCATTGGTTTGCACATCTTATTCTCTTTACTTATCCCTAGCATCTATTGCTTAAAAACTAGTATTAAAATAAATCACGTATTTTTAGAACCACAAAATCAAATATAATTGTAGCTACCATTTTCAAGGTAAACACTTACTTTTCCAAGTTATCGATTCCACTTACTATGCACAATTAAAAAACATAACAACTTAGGGTGTGTTTGATATGAAGGAAAATGTTTTCCATGAAAAATATTTTCCTAGAAAATATTTTCATGGAAAATGAGTGGTTTTATCACTTATTTTCCCTTATTTGGTTGGTGAATGGAAAATATTTTTCAGAAAATATTTTCTAGTGTTTGGCTAGAGAGCAAAAATATTTTTTTATGCTACTCTCCTCACCCCCGTTCCCCCAAGTC
Organism: Nicotiana attenuata; assembly: GCF_001879085.1. Taxonomy (NCBI): domain Eukaryota; kingdom Viridiplantae; phylum Streptophyta; class Magnoliopsida; order Solanales; family Solanaceae; genus Nicotiana; species Nicotiana attenuata. The sequence continues at coordinate 131,000 of NW_017672137.1, read as the reverse complement.
CCCATGTTTCCTCCCCTCCCTCCCCCAATACCTAACCTTTTCAGGACTCTATTTTCTTCCAGGAATTTAATTATTTTTCAAAAAATTAACACAAACCCAAAGGAACTAATGTGCTTCTTACTTTTTAACGCCAAAATAACGTTAAAATTTGTGCTCCATAGCTAAAAAGAAAATACTCTTTTTTTGGTTAAGAAATAAAGTACTATTTTTACAACATGAAAATAAAGTACTCATTCTATTGAAATAAAAGAAAATACTCATTTTGTTGAAATGAAAAAAAATACTTTTTTACATCATAAAAAGAAAATACTTATTTTGTTGAAATGAAAGAAGATACTTTTTCTATGAAAAAAAATACTTTTTATGTCATGTAAAAAAAATACACATTTGTTGAAATGCAAAAAAAAACTATCTATAACATGAAAAGAAAGTATTATTAATAATATTTTTATTTAGGTTGGGGGTGAGGGGTGGGGTGGGGGTGGAGTTGGGTGGGTGTGGGGGCTATGGGGGTGTGGGGTGGGTTGGTGGGGATGGGAAATAGGGTAGGAAAGGTGGAGAAGTAGTTTCAGAAAATGTTTTCCCTTCTTTTGATGGGAAAAATATTTTCCTCCAATTGGAGGAAAATGAGTTGATGAGGAAAATGTTTCCCAAAACATTTAAGTCAACCAAACATGGAAAAATTGAAAAATATTTTTCGGAAAATAATTTCCTTCATACCAAACACACCGTTAGCCAGTTTGAATTATTTAAAGGTTGATCCTACTATCAATTCTGAGATGTTTTTGGATTTTAGCTAATGGTGTTTTTTTTTTTTTTTTTTTGTATGTAAAAGAACTTTGCTTAAATGAATTTGTCTTGGTGCCATGTTATGTACCCAAAAAGAACAAGTCAATGGCAAAAACTTGTTGTCGTGCCTAGCTAGTACTACCACTGTTGCTAGCTACTACAATTCTATTTTGTCTATAGCCAAACACGATTATTAAAAGCCTGCGTCAACCACTGGAATTTGTAGTTGTCATCAGAATGGGGGGAGGGGGGGGAGGGGAGGAGGAATTGATAGGAATAACCTCGTAAGGGGTTGGTCATACCGCAATATCTCCGTAATTAACGTTGTTTAAAAAAATGGTTCGGACCCGTGCACATAATTATTAGTCTTCAAGGATTTTTTTTTTTACCGGATTGATAGAGTTTACGACCTATATTTAATTTATTTATTCGTTAAATATTCATCAAAGTCTACCAAGTTTGCATAAATTTTGTACTTGTTCAATTATGCCAAAGTCTACCAGATTAATGTGATTTTTTGTGTTATCTGCATTTTACCTATTTTTTAAATTAGTTATAAGTCTACCCAGTTGGCATGATTTTGTACTTGTTCAATTGTTCATCAAACTCTACCAGATCGGCATGAATTTGTATAATCTACAATTGACCTATATGTCAAATTTATCATCAAAATCTACCTGATTGGTATAATTTGTTCGTATTGTTCAACAAAATATTTTTTGATGTTGTAACTTGTTACAATACAATATGAGAAAATGGTAGATCTTTTGCTATAAATATTATATTATTATATAGCATTTTGTCACGTCCTTAGTAATTAACTAAGTACACGTGTGGCACTTGACAACTCGCTCACGATCTTGCACAACTTGCTCACGTTCTTGCTATGCCAAGTCTGCCTTACTACACTCAAGATCGCTAAGGGAATGCTAAAAAGAACACAAGAGAATTTCTAAAGGAAACTTTGTAGTAGAGAGAACTTGAATTGTTTGCTTGACGAATTACAAATGAATGACCCCCCTTTATATACTAGTCTCCTAGGGGCTAGTGTATAAATATTAATTATTACACAAGTCCTTAATATTTATAAGATAAGGGCTTTCTCTAGAATTCTCTACAAGCCTAGAAGATTCCAAAGACTTTCCTAGCAAATCCATAAGGATCTAGGTTCTTCCTAAGGAAATGTCCACACTTCTCTAGAATCTTCTCACAAAAGCTAGCCTTCTTCTTATGTAAGCTTCCACATGGCATTAATATATGCCAAATGGTGCCTATGTGGCATGATGACATGGCAGGTCATCACACTCTCCCCCACCTAATATTGCGACGACTGCGGCACAATGCTGCTGCATAAACTCTCGGATCTTATCTTTGAATTTCCATAAGTCTCCATATCGTTCTCATGTGGCCTCTTCCGGTGATTGCCCCTTCCAATGGACGAGGAACATAGCGGTGGCTTTTTGCCCTTGTTTTCGCCTGGCCTGGTAATCCATAATAGCCTCAGTCTCCCGATCATGCGAGGCAGTGATAGTCATAGGTGCTCGACTTGATTAGCCCCTACTCGGATCATCTTTATCTTTATGATATGGCTTAAGCATGACGGCATGGAAGACAGGTTAGATATTAAGATATGATGGCATGTCAAGCTTGTATTAGATCTTTCCTACCTTGGCGACGATCTTAAAATAGCCCCTCATACTTGCGTATCAGATTCTGATGCATGCCCCGTAGTGCCTTGAACTGTCTTGGGTTAAACTTCACCATGACCGTGTCCGCAACTCTATAGTCCGTGGGACGGCGCTTACAGTCCGTAAACTTCTTCATCTTCTTAGCTGCCTTATCCAAGTAGGACTTAGCAGTGTCAAACTGCTCCCCCTTTCCTTTGGCCATATTAAGCCCCCAAACTTTTCTCCTCGAACGCAGCTGGTAATAAATGTGGAGTTTGTGGTTGTTGGGCTGTGGCTAGCTCAAATGGTGTCCGCCCCGTGGACTCACTCCGTTGCAAGTTATAAGAGAATTGGGTGATGTCTAGGAGCCTTGCCTAATCTTTCTAATGCACGCTTACATAATGTTGCAAGTAGCATTCTAGTAAGGCATTGACCCGTTCCGTTTGTCCATCTGTATGTGGGTGGAAACTAGTGGAAAAGTGCAGTTCCGTGCCAAGTATGTTGAATAACTCTCTCCAAAAGTTTCCAGTAAAACGGGTGTCTCGATCACTGATAATATGCCTTGGTAAGCCCCAATACTTCACCACATTCTTAAAGAATAGCTTGGCGGCTTCCTTGGCAGTGCAACCTGGTGAGGCGGGCATGAAGGTGGCATATTTGGAAAAAATATCCACGAACACCATAATAACTGTCGGACTTCGGTAGGCAAGTGATAAAGTCCATAGTCACGCTCTCCTATGGACGCTTTGCAACTGGTAGTGGCTCCAAAAGTCCTCCGGGTTGTTGTTGCTCAACCTTGTCCTATTGACAAACAAGACAAGTCTGCACATAACACTCTATGTCATCTCGCATGCGTGGCCAATAGTAGACTGACTCAACCAAGGCCCTAGTGCGACGTTCGCCTAGATGACCAGCCCACATTATGTCATGACTCTCCCTTATGATCCCCCGTCAAATGTCTCCAAACCTAAGCACGTAGACCCGCCGACCTTTGGTAAGCAGTAGGCCGTCTTCCACCCAAAAACGTCTCGTATTGCCCTGGTTGGCTAACTCGATATGCTGTTTGGCTGCTGGATCATGCTTTATGCCTTCTTTTATAGCCTCACGAATGTCCCATCTTGTCGAATTGATTGTAGCAAGCTCGGCTTTCCGGCTCAAGGCATCGGCTATAATGTTACCTTTACCGAGCTTTACTCCAGCACATAATCAAACTCGGCTAAGAAATCCTACCACCTAGCCTGTTTTGGTGTGAGCTTCTTCTGCGTCTGAAAGTAGCTGGTAGCCACATTGTCGGTCTTTGATAGTTTATATGAGTCCACCAAACTATAGAGTACCAGGTCCTCTATGAGTTTCCACTGAGAAACGCTAATGAAACAGTAAGTAAATAAGACAGGGAGTTTTATGTGGAAAAATCCCTGCTCAAGGGGATAAAAAACCATGACCTACATGGTAGGATTTCAACTTCAGTATGAGCAACTTTTAGATTACAACCTATGCAATCTAGGAATTAAACTCTTAATCCCTCACTAACTCGTAATACACCTATTACAAGCCACTTTGCAATACACCTATTACAAAGACTTCAACTCATGACTAACTCTAGTCACGACACAATCCCTCACTAACTCGTAATACACCTATTACAAGCCACTTTGCAATACACCTATTACAAAGATTTCAACTCATGACTAACTCTAGTCACGACACAAACACAAAAGGTTTATTGTTTTACAAAGGGGTTCCTAAGCAAGGCTTCTAGCTAAGAAAATTAGGAGTTACAATGAAGAACAATTACAAAGTTACAACTCAACTAAGGACAATAAGATACTAGATTTAGGAAATGGTCCCTAGCAGTGTTAAACTTTGTTCTTGATGCACTTGAGAATCGAATGCTCAAATATCAGATGGCTTGAATGCTTGAAGTGAATTCTCAAGTGTTCAAGTGATGTTTTGTTGTAATGCTCTTGTTAATACAACTTGGATGACATCACATGAATGATGTAAGCACTTGATTGGTCAAAGGGACAAGTGACTGCAGAACTGTGCTGCACTGTGTGCACTATTTCTGTGGCAGTCACTTTCAAGTTGTACACAGTTGACTTTCGTACTGCTGTCAGGAAAGCACAAGGGATCAGGTCCCTGTGTTGGTTCTCTATCTTCTAAAGTTGCAGCAGTTCACATTTGCTGGAGTCTGTTGATTATCAATGTGTACCAAGTGTGTCATGTTCCCTATCTGGTTCTTTGATAGTAAGTTTGTTTGATCATCAAAACATAAAGCTAAGACATTGAAAATCCATCAATTTCCCCCTTTTTAATGATGACAAACTTAGACGTTGATCACATATGTTTAGAACAGAAATAGCCAGATGAAGCAACAGGAACTTCACAAGTTCCCCCTGACTTTATGCTTCCCCCTTAATCAGAGCCCTGTTTCAATTATACTTCCCCCTTCACAGGAACTTCACAAGAAGTCTAGCCTAGCTAACTCATGCCACATATGTGCACACAACATGATAGAAAAGAGAAACAGAGAACATAAGCATTAGATAGCAAAAGAGGATAGTTTTTATATATAAAACATATGCTTTGCTATGCAGCAAAGGCAAAGATTGGACTATTGTCATCGGGAGCAGTATAGTTGCATCCCATCCACATCAAAACAAAAAGAAACAAAAACAATTTCCAAGTCATTAAAACAAGAATAGAAAATCCAGAAACTGGTCACTGAAAGGGGTTGCCTAGGGGGCACTAGGAGTAGAGGGCTTGGAAGTTGCAGCAAGGGTTTGGAGAACTAGATCTATTCGGGCATTCGCCGACGTTTGATCGATGAGAAGTTTCTCTTTCAGGTTCTCTACTTGTGCCCTGAGATCAATATTTTCTTTTGTCAAACGTGCTATCTCCTCATTTGACCCTGGGGCCCCTTGGGCTTGCTGACCTTCCAGGATAGCGTTCCTCGCCATCAACCTTCAAATCTCCTCAGTTGCGCTGTTTGGAGCATTGATGAGCTGAGAGATTGTCGGTGTACTGCCTACCCCCCCCCTCATTATTTTCGATACACTCACATTCCTCCAAAGTTGTTTGAGAGAAGGTCTGCTTCTTGGTCCCTACTTTGCACTGTCCCAGTGGAACTTTGAAGAACTTAAACATGTGCGTAAGAAGAAACCAATACGGAATACCATGATTTCCATCCTTGAAAGTTGCTACCTTCTACATGTGCTCAATCATGATAGCAAGCAGATTCACAGCTGGAAATCCATCGAGTGCCTCCATTAGATACAGATCTGATTTTGACGCCATGGACCTCCTCTCAGTACGGGGTAGAAGAACCTTGTTTACCAGCTCGAACAATAACTGATAAACAGGCAACAAGGCTTTCTTATGAACTCGTTCCCCTGCTGGTTTGTACCTTCCTTTACAATTGCATTTCTGAAGTTTGACCCACACACATCCTTTACAGAAGACACACCAATAGTAGGGACTTTAAGAATATCCCTAAGCAGAGCCACATCAAACACGATTTCTACCCCATTAACTAAGGCACAAATGTGGTCGGTATCAACAGGAAAGAGGTCGGCATAGAAGCTTTGAACCTCATCCTCATACACTTTGGGTGCATCTCTTTGGAACAAATCCCCCCCCCCCCNAATTATTTGCCTCATGCCAGCCATTTCATAAATTGCTGGGTCAAAGGAGCGACCCCACAAGATCTTTTGGTGCCTCAATCGTTCAGACATTGTTTCACTTTTCACTCTCTTTGCGGACTCAGGTTCCTTCGCAGGTCCAACTTCCTTTTGCCAGACTTCACAACACTTGATTTTCCTTTTCCACCAGACTTGTCCAAAACGTCCTCATCAAAAAATGATGGTTCACTCATAACATCTTTCAATTTTCCACTTTTCACAACAGCTTTCACCTTTGAACTAGGGTTGTAACATCTTCCACTGAAGCAGAATGCTTCCTTTTCTGGGACCTTTTAACCAAGGAACTAGGTTCCTCTATTGCTTCCTCATCAACTTCCACCACAGGGACATCCTTATCACATACTACTCCATTTTTCACCAACCTCTTCTTTTTCTTCTTACTGCTCCTTCTGCTCTTTTGGAGGGCAGACTCATAAGCCTCTTTTGCTTGCAACCTAGTAGTAGGTCGCTTAGTAGAAGACTCGGGAGTGATTACTATCCTTCGCTTGACAAAAAATGCATCAAGAGCAATGTTGTCTTGGTCTTCCTCATCACTAGACCTCATCTTAGGAACCAGAATTTCCAAGGGATCAACAACAAAGTGTGGAGAAGGTGCAGGAGCAGAACTGACCTGAGAGGGGGAATCCTTGACCTATTTCCTCCGGAGAGGGGTCAGGTCCTTCACGAGAAGTCCCAGTAGTTTCTGCTGGTGCAGAGCTTTCAAACAGCACCATGGCTCATTCTTCCACTAACCTCTGTGTCTCATTCCTCTGAGACTTGGGTACAGCAGAGACTACCTCATGCACTACTCCATCTGCAGATACAACAAAAATGGTTATGACGGTTTCCTCCTCTAGAGACTCCATAGACACCACAGAATCTGAAGCAAGAATGGCGGAAGGTTGATCAACCCTAGCCCCTGAAACCTCTACAAACTTTGGAACTTTACCCTGTTCTCCACTTTTTCCTTGGTCAGTTAGAATCTCAGTCGATAGAGATGAAGGATTATCGGTTTTTTGGGTTTCTGAGTCCTCATCATTTGGAGAGAGAGAGGTCTAAGATAGTCACATTAGAATAGGAGGGTGTAGGGAAATCGGGGTTGGAGGTGTTTTCAGTGGTTGAGACTGGGATGGTGACAATGGGTTCATCAGGGACGGAGGACTCAAGGGTTTTCTCTGGGTTAATTTCTACTGAAGAAGGGATTTTCGAGTGATTGTCAGCCATTGCAGAGATGGAGTTGAGAACTTTTTTTTTGGAAAGGGTCTGATGAGTGGAATATGATCGGTCAAGAGAAGAGAGGGTTTTAATGAGAAAAGATAATTATGATGTAGAGAGAGAAATCGGTTCTGAAACGGCGGTAGTGTGTGGGGAGTTGCAATGTTTTAGAGGGAGATGGAAAGGATTTGAAACGAAAGGTAACAACAGAGTCTGAAAAGGTGGATGACATAGCAGTTGAGATTTGCACCCTTTTTTTAAGATATAAATGAGAGAATGCACAGGACTACTAACCTTTTGGGACAATAACCAGGTTCTTGACCTGTCTTTGAAAATTTCAATCCTCTTTTACCGCCCATGCAGTGCATCTACAGCTTCTATAATCATCATGCGTGTCTACCTGCAATGGTATTTAAGTGAGTTAGACTTGGCCGGAAAACACTTTAGCTAATATTACCTGAAAGTGACTTTCATAGCCAACTTATGGGAATTAGGTTCTCAATTAGGCTTCAATAGCCCCAACTTCACCCTAATTCTTTCAAAATGCTCCCTACTCAATGCTTTCGTAAAGATATCTGCTATTTGATCTTCTGTACTACAGAACTTCATACAAATAATCCCCTTCTCCACATTGTCCCTTAGAAAATTATGTCTCACATCAATTTGCTTGGTTCTTTTGTGTTGAACTGGATTCTTGGCCATGTTGAGTGCACTGGTGTTATCACATAGAAGAGGCACACAGTCAGTGTATACACCAAAATCTTCCAATTATTGTTTGTTCCATAGGAGGTGAGCACAGCAAGAAGCTGCAGCTACATATTCTGCTTCAGCTGTTGAAAGAGCCATTGAGTTTTGATTCCTTGTGCCCCATGAGATGAGACATGATCCTAGAAAATGAGCCATTCCGGAGGTACTTTTCCTCTCCACAAGATAGCCAGCATAGTCAGCATCAGCATACCTAATAAGATTAAAGTTGTCACCTGAGGGGTAGTACAAGACCAGGTCCTGTGTTCCCTTAAGATATCTCAAAATTCTTTTGGCAGCCTTTAGATGAGACTCCTTGGGATTTGACTGAAACCTTGCACATAGCCCCACACTAAAGACAATATCAGGTCTGCTGGCAGTGTGGTAGAGAAGAGACCCAATAATGCCTCTATACATGGTTTGATTTACAGGAGATCCAGACTCGTCCATGTCCAGTCGAGTAGTAGTTTCAATGGGAGTGTCTATCACTTTTGATGCTTCCATATCAAACCTCTTCAAGAGCTCCTTGATGTATTTCGGATGGAAAATGAATGTACCCTTTGTGGACTGCTTCACTTGAAGACCCAAGAAGAAATTCAACTCACCCATCATACTCATTTCAAACTCACTTCCCATGAGTTTTGCAAATTCTTCACACAGTGAATCAGCTGTTGCCCCAAAAATGATATCATCAACATATACCTGAACAATTAGGAGGTTCCTCCCCCGTTTCTTCAGGAACAAGGTATTGTCAATTTTTCCTCTTGTAAAACCATTTTCTAAGAGGAACTTTGACAACCTTTCATACCAAGCTCGAGGAGCCTGCTTCAACCCATACAATGCCTTGTCCAGTTTAAATACATATTCAGGGTGTTCATGGCATTCAAATCCCGGATGTTGCTTTACATAGACTTCTTCCTTAAGAAATCCATTCAGAAATGAACTTTTGACATCCATTTGGAACAAAGTGAATTTCATATGTGATGCAAAGGCAATTAGAATTCTAATAGCTTCCATGCAAGCAACCGGAGCAAACGTCTCATCATAATCAATTCCTTCCTCCTGATTGTAACCTTGAACCACTAGCCTAGCCTTGTTCCTTGATGTGTTTCCATGTTCATCAAGCTTGTTCCTGAATACCCACCTGGTTCCTATGATGGTTCGATCTGAGGGTCTAGGTACCAGGTGCCATACATTGTTTCTTTCGAATTGATGAAACTCATATTGCATGGTTGTAATCCGATCTGCATCCTTTAGGGCTTCTTTGATGTTTTTGGGTTCTAATTGGGAAAGAAAGGCTGAGAAGGCAAGTGAATTTTCGGCTTTTAATCTGGTTTGCACTCCGGAATCTAGAGGGGTAATTATGTTGTCAAGAGGATGAGAGTTTTTGTGTTTCCAGTTGGGCATTTGAGGCTCATTTGTAGAGGAGCTGGGTAGATCTAACTGGTTCCCTTGTATTCTACTCTTAGCCACCTGTGGAGTACCTTGCACTGCATCAACCACTCTCTCTTCACCTTCTGTGGTTATAATTGTAGTACCTGGTTCCCTTGAGGAAGAAGCTGATTGTCTCCACTTGGCTCCTTCACTTGACTCATCATGTTTGCCTTTCCGTTTGTCTGTCAATGACTTCACTTGGAACCAGCAGAGGCTCTCCATCTTGATCATCCTTACTGATTTTCTCATAGGAGGGATAAGACTTGTCAAAGATTACGTGAACACTTTTCTCAACGCACTGAGTCAGCTTGTTGTATATCTTGTAAGCTTTGCTTTGAGAAGAGTACCCCAAAAAGATTCCTTCATCACTTTTTTGGCGTCGAATTTTCCAAGTTTATCCTTTCCATTGTTGAGAACGTAACAATTGCACCCAAATGTTCTTAGGTGATTCAGCTTGGGTTTCCTTCCATTTAGCAACTCATAGGGGGTTTTGTTCAGGACAGATCTGATCATGCACCTGTTTACCAGGTAGCAGGCAGTGCTAACAGCTTCATCCCAGAAGTTCTTTGCAATCCCACTGTCAATCAGCATTATTCTTGCCATTTCCTCAAGAGTTCTATTTTTTCTTTCCACAACTCTATTTTGCTGGGTAGTTCTTGGGGCTGAGAAGTTGTGAGCAATGCCATTTTCATTAGAGAATTCATCAAGTTTGGCATTGTCAAATTCTATTCCATGATCTGATCTAATGCATGCTACTCTAGACTCCATCTTCACCTGGATTTTCTTCACAAAGGCCACGATTACCTCAAAGGTTTCATCTTTTGTTCTAAGAAATAGAGTCCAAGTGAATCTGTAGTAGTCATCCACTATCACAATGATGTATCTGTTTCCTCCCTTGCTTTGCACTCTCATAGGGCAACACAAATCCATATGAAGGAGATCAAGTGGCTCTGAGGTGCTAACATCCTTCTTAGACTTGAATGAGGACTTCACATGCTTCCCTCTAGCACAGGCATCATAGACTTTCTGTTCTTTGAACATTGACATGGGAAGACCACAGACAAGGTCCTTCTGAATCAGTTTATTCAGAAGAGAGAAGCTTACGTGCCCTAGTCTTCTGTCCCACAGTTCAGCATCATTATCAACAGCTTTCAAGCAACTCAGATCACCACTTTGTAGAGACTCAAAATCAGCAACATAGATGTTTTTGTATCTTTTGGCCAGAAGTACCACTTCACCAGTTACCAGATTTGTAACTGTGCATATCTTGGACAAGAACTCCACCTTGTTTCCTTTATCACAGATCTGAGAATCACTCAGGAGACTGTACTTGAGACCATTAACATAGTGCACATTCTCAATTGAGTGAGTGAGTGATTTCCCGACTTTTCCAACTCCGAAAATGTACCCCTTTTTCCCACTGCCAAAGGATACACTCCCTACTTGCAGGGCTTTTAGTGAAAGAAAGTCCATGGTGTTCCCAGTCATGTGCTTTTAACATCCACTATCCATGAACTATTGTTGACTACTTCCTTTCACTGTTCCCTGCACAAGAAAATCAAGAGTTAGTATTAGGAACCCAAACAAGTTTGGGTCATTTGTAATAGGCAAGAGGATGAATAAGAACTCTCTTAGTCCATGCAGGTAATATGTGTTTTTAATGGGTGGCACCTGGCCCCTTTTTAGTAGTTACCTTTTCAGCAAACACTTTGTTATTCTGAATAGACTGGACCCTGGCTTGGTAATTTTCCTTGAAATGCCATTGTTCCCACAGTGGGTACACGGCCTATTATCCGGTACAGTAACATACTTGTTATGGGGGTTATAAGGAGTTCTCTCCCATTGAAACCCTATTCCCTACCTGTTTCCACCATTATTAACATACATGGCAGTAGTAGCTTCTGAGGACCAGGTCCACTTAAGGGACTTTTCAAGATCATTTTTTACTCTTTCCAGTTTAGTCTGGAGATGCTTGTTTTTCTCAAGTTCAACACACATGCTAGTTTTCACAGCTTTCAACTCGTTTTCAAGCTTAATGTGTGCCTCACTGGATACCTCTTTTCCTTTCTCAGAATTTCCAGGCCTAAACTCAGTTCCTAGTCCCTCTATAGTTTCCCTTAGGTCTGCAATCAATATCAAGAGGTTATCTCTCTCCTCTTCAATCTCAGTCACTCTCTTCACTAGCACAATCTTATCCTTACTTAAATTCTCAATGGTTTCTTTTAAGTCAACAGCTACAACAACCAAATCATCTCTTTCGTGTTCTACACTAGCAATTTTTTCAGTTAAAACCATTTTTTCATTTTCCAAATTGCTTATGGTTTCCTTCAGCTCAACTAAACACACTACCAAATCATCTCTTGTTTGTTCAGCTTCTCCTAGTTCTAAGGTCATGGCATCTTTGTCCGCTACAAAACTATGATAGGCATCAATTATAAACTTGCTAATGGCATGAGTTTCTTAGGGGAGTAGGATTTCAGATTTCTCTGAACATCCCTGAAGTTTACCTCATTGTTGTCATCATCTTCCTCATCGTCTGATTGATCCATCAAAGCAAATATTGAATCATATTCATTTCCTTCACTTTCAACTTCCATCATGGAACTGTCACCTACATCAGTTTCTTCTTCAGACTCACTGGAGGAATCTCCCCATGCTGCAAGAGCTTGTTTCACCACATTGTTAGCAGATCTATTCCTTTTGAAGTGCTTGTCAGGAACCAGGTTCCCCTTTGCTACTTTATCAGGGTTGTATTTGGAGTGTTCTTGCTTCATGAGAGGGCAATCTTTGATGAAGTGCCCTGGCTTTCCACATTTGTGGCAGAGGTCATAGTTATTTGGTCTGCTGGAGTTGCCTGATCGCTGCCAACTCCACACTACTATAAAGTAGGAATAGAGGGCCGCAATAGCTTTTACCCGATATGAGGGTCGGGATAGAATTCCTCAGAGAGCTAGAAATTGGAGCTGGGTATCTATCTAGACTAGAGTCGTGTAATTGTTCTAAATGTCACTTCCAACATTTTTGGGTTTTTCAATTATAAACTACTATTATCAAACTACCAATTGAAACTAGATTATGCTACGAGATAATTGCTAAAGTTGTATCTAATGGGAAGAAGGGCACTAGGGTCGTGACATCACCTAGGTGGCTAATTGACGGGTAGATGTTACTAAGGTTCGATTGACATAATTGGGGCTTATGCTATAACCGTTGCACAATTTTACCCACTCTCACACCTCTCGTTAGAGAGAGTGATTTTGCCCAATTGACTCTCTCGAGACCAAATGGGTATGCAAATTAGGACAAGCAACTAGGGTTCAAGTAGGGTGATTACTCTCTATTTAACCCGTTAATTGGGACTATCATTTCTCATGAGTCCATCCCAATTCCCTGTTGGGTCAATTTTGGGGTCATAAACTCTCTTTCTCAAGAAAAGTTAAACCCACAAAGATTGAATCAGTGTTTGCAACCACCAATTCTAAATTAAAACATAAAATCAACCCAAATAGCAAACACCCATAGTCAATTTACACCTAGATGGCAACACCTATCAATTACCCACACTAGGGTTGAGCCACAACCCTAGCTAATGGGTTTAGCTACACATGCTTGAAAGAGAAAATGAAGAAATAGATGAAGAACAAGACATAACAACTAAATACTAAATTAAATTGCAAGAATCTATCGTTAATTTGAAGCTATGATGCCAAAAATGGCTACAAAAGTTGTTCTCACGAGCGCAGCTGTGTTCTAAAGATAACAGATAACCTAAAAATTGTAAAATGTTCTATTTATACTAAGCTGGAAAAACTGGACAAAAATACCTCTGTGGGGTCCGTGCGGGCCGTACTAAATGGACCGCGACCACACAAGGCTCTTGAAATTCAAAATTTAGCTCTCTGAAGTTGGGCTCCGTAGACTGCGGCCACGGAGGAAGCTGGCGCGGTCCGCGCAAAGACGACCGCGAACCGCATGGGTGTGGACTCTGAAAACTTCAACTCTCTAAATCTCTATTCCACGGACCGCACAAAATTGACGTGCGGCCGCGGAATCTTCACTGCGGACCGCGAGATATTTACCGCGGCCGCATTGCCCTTAAGCCCAGTTTGCTAACTCTCTGAATCTCCTAGTGCGGTTGCATACCAATTTGCGCAGTCCGCACTAGGCCTTCTTCCCTTAGATTTCTTTGTCTTTGATACTTGAGCAGGTTTCACTCCTTTTTGAGCCGATCTTTGACATTTCGTCACTTTGTCGATCAAACCTGCAAACAAGCACAACCTGTGAGCCTTTTGGGACTATTTTGTACAAATATATGATCAAAGCATAGGCAAGTAGGGGCATAAAACATGTTAAAATCCTAACTTATCAACTCCCCCAAACTTAAACCTTTGCTTGTCCTCAAGCAAACAAAATAAGATCCATCCCTTAAAGGAAAGTCCAAGTATTTCCAGCTGTCCTAAAGTATCCTCAACAAGCATCAATTGGGACTAACAATTGCCCTCAATACGAATGAATCATTAACAACTTTTAACCTTTGACAAACCATGGGTCAAGTGTGACACAAGAGCATCAAGAGTTGACTCAACACATTAACGAACTCTTTCACTTACTTTGGTCATTGTGGAACCCAAACTCACACATCCTCAACTATCCCTAAGCAAACCTCGCCTTTTTAGAGTATTGACACACAAATCGAGGTTAATGGGAATTCACACATCTCTCTCAAGAAAAGGTCACAAGTCCGGCTCTAAGTACCATATGCTTGCCCCTTATGTAAGTATGCACTAATGTAAGCTTCATTCGACTCAAGATCATATAGGTCTTTTGTGGAGTCATTGTGAAGGCTTTTGGGTAAGGGTAGAACATGTTTTTGTTCAAGTGGGTTCAATCTTCCCTTAAGCACTTCTTTTGATTCATTTGGCACAATTCACTTGACTATTTGAGTCATTTCACCTCTTCCAAGGGGTTAGAGAGACACATTGTAACTCTTTCTTATGCATTTCAATTCTTTTCTCCTTTTTTAATTTTTCCACACCTTTCTTTCTTTTACTTTTCTTGAATCCCTTCTTATTCTTTTCTCACTTTGAGCATTCTTTTTGTCGTTATGCTTCTCTTTCTTTTTCATTGCCTTTTCTTCTCTTCATTTTTGTGCCTCATACCACTTTGTTGATTGCCTCGTCTCTCCCCCAAACTTATGCTTTTGCCATGTGCTCAAGGAAAGATCGGGTGCCAAGAGAGGGTATCCTTTAGAACGGGTATAGGCTTGTAACATGGTTCTTGAAAGAAAAAGGTCTAAGGCTCAAAAGGGTTAACTAGGGATCATATCATTGGTAGGCTATGGAATTTTTTCAACTATCATTTGGATCAAGGAGGGCCTATAATCACTTCTCAAGTCAAATTTCACTTAGGATTTCGCCTCAACAAACATTCAGGGCAAGTTCTAGACCAATGACTTGGGACTTGGACTCGCAATTTGATTTCTCACCACACAAGCTAAGGGATTGCTAAAGACATCGAGTCGGGGGCCCACAACGACCTTAGATATAATTTGAGCACACAATGGTCCCGAAAGGAACACTTGATTATTATAGGCCAACGCAAGAGTCTCAAGGCCACGACTTTCACCATCCTAAACACAACATTTTGTCTTTGACCATGGGATCAAAGGCAAATGTGCTAGGCCCAAGTGAAGCTTTGCTTGAGGTACCCTTAACTACAAACTACCAAAAACAAAAAAAACAAAAACGGACTCAAACCCTTAAGAAGGTTGTCACGCCATCTATCATTGGGAAGAGCCACCCGGTTCACACAATACTCCACCTTTGGAAAGAACCATGGCATTAAGATAACCAAAGGCTTATTAAAAACGTCAAAACAAAACCAAAAGCTATGAGCCTATATAAGAAGCTAAAAACGAAAAAATTATACGAAAAATGGAAAATAGAATGAATATGTACAAACAGAGAATGAATATACAATGGGGAGTGAATATATACAATAATGTAACTTTATATAAAGACCCAAAAAGAAGATAAAAATTACGATGAAAGCAACTAANAGATAAAAAGTACGATGAAAGCAACTAAATGTAAAGTTATATACAGACCAACAGAAAATCAAAAGAAAGCATAAAATAGTATCAATATTTACAGTCATCCAAAAATGAAGGGCGCACCCCCTCGAATAAAAGCTGGAATT
>NW_017672137.1:95711-108298 GCF_001879085.1 Nicotiana attenuata | reverse complement strand
TCTTGTTGGTGGCATTCCTCTTTTTGTTACGGCCGCTCTTGCCAGCAGCATCCTGGATGACGTTGGCTTGGGTGTTGGCAACGTTAATTTCTCCGTCGTTCGCCATTCCCTTAGTTGCAACCTTTGCTCTAATACCACGTTGTCACGTCCTTAGTAATTAACGAAGTACACGTGTGGCACTTGACAACTCGCTCACGATCTTGCACAACTTGCTCACGTTCTTGCTATGCCAAGTCAGCCTTACTACACTCAAGATCGCTAAGGGAATGCTAGAAAGAACAAAAGAGAATTTCTAAAGGAAGCTTTGTATTAGAGAGAACTTGAGTTGTTTGCTTGATGAATTACAAATGAATGGCCCCCCTTCATATACTAGTCTCCTAGGGGCTAGTGTGTAAATATTAATTACACAAGTCCTTAATATTTATAAGATAAGGGCTTTCTCTAGAATTCTCTACAAGACTAGAAGATTCCTAGGACTTTCCTAGCAAATCCATAAGGATCTAAGTTCTTCCTAAGAAAATGTTCATACTTCTCTAGAATCTTCTCAGTAAAATGCTAGACTTCTTCTTATGTAAGCTTCCACATGGCATTAATATATGCCAAATGGCGCCTATGTGGCGGGTCATCACGAGTTGGTATAAAATGTCTGTAGATCTTAGCTGAAGCTTACACAGAAGAAAGGTTGTGAGAGCTATTTATTAAACACCGCTAATTACGGGAACATTTCGCTAAGATCAGACCAGGGCTATACGCTGCACAATTTTTTGCTTTTCATACGAGACGGGACAGGTTGAAACGATTTTTAAAAAAAGAATTGAAGGGGAGCGGGCTAGTTGAATGCAGGAAGGCTGTCGTAGAAATGACACCAAATAGCCATTTTAAAGGGCTGCTTTTTAGGAATTAGTGTTTCAATTTAATTTTTCAAGACACAAATATCCTGAATTTTTCTCAAATTAAGATTTTCAGGATAAAATAAATACTGATTTATCTCTAAATAGTAGCCTTAAGAATGGCCGCTTGTGCACTTTCCCAAAGGTGTCTACAATTTGCATTTTGATCTTTCCTGAAAATATTTAATATGAATATTTACATTCAGATTTCTTAGTCCATCTACTCTTATTTGATTCAAGATTCGATTCTTCCGATCAAGCCACAAATCTGAACTTTTAAAAATAATCTTTAAGTTCAAACTTAAACATTCTTTCCTAACTTTGCTTTTCCTTTCTCAACATCGTTTCCTTTAGTATCTGCAAGGTAAGGAGATCGCTCGGAAGAATGCTTTTTTAACTTTGTCATTTTATTTTATTTTTTCTCTTTAGTCCAAAAGTTAGACAAAGGGCATCTTCAAAAAGTTCTTTTTTTGTTTTCATAAAACACTTTCATTATAGAGGTTGCTAACTTAAATTCAAAAGTTTTCATTTGATTTTTACTTTGAATCCACATCCAATAAATAAAACCGAAAATGAAAAGAGAGGGGGTTGTGATGAAATTTTACTTCGTTATTGGGCGTTGTGTAGGTCAAATTTTTATTAGACTGTTTTAGAAAGAAAAAAAAAATTCGGCAATACGGGACTGGTTGAAAATTGATAAAATAACTATGCTGGACGAGTAAGGTAAGTTGAGTTTTCGTGGGTTAAAGCTCAACCTGCATCAACCTATCCATTTGTCATCCCTAGCCAATACGCGGTTGGAGATAAATTGGACCAAGAATATATTCACTTTTTCTACACAGTCGAGGGATATTTTATACTTTGTAAGTTAAGATGACATGTAACATATTAAAATTTGTTGATAGAATAAATACACTTTTCTTGGTGTATAATTAAAACCTTAGACGAATATACCGGAACTTACCATAACCTTACTTGATGCATGCATTTTTCGTTTTCACAATTTTCCTTTTAAGGTGGGGAAAAGGGTTGAAGAAGGAGAATTACGAAGAAAGGAAAACGGTGAGATTAGAATATTGGGGTAGGGGTTTCAATGGTTTTGTTCGGACGGTTATTTTGTAAATTTTGTACCATACTAATTTTTCGGTTATTCTATTCTATATAACCAAAATTAGATTTTTCGAAACCGTCTCAATCATATCGGTTTCTCTTCGGTATTGATACGGTTCAGTTAATTTTCGGTATTTTTTTTATATGTCATGTAAAAGTCACTAGTAGAAGTAGAATGGAATAACATATGTACTTTTATAGGACTTAGCAAAAATCTCTAGACATTTTTACATTTAAAGGGTGATAAATTAAGAAAATATGAAAGATGGCTAAAGTATAGATCCATCAACTACTCTACAACGACGTAAAAGAAATTAAACAAATTGATATAAAGAAAATAAAAATTACTCGAGTTGAAAGATATTAACCAAGCTGGGACTGAAACTCAAGAATAAAGTCTATAGAAGATTAAATATTCAAGAAGATAAATCTAAGTCATACGAAAGAAAACATAATCAATACATTGTACTTTGCTGCTCATAATCGCTACAAATATCTTATGTCTTGCTAGTGAATATGCTGGAAATAATTTAGTTTCAATGGGAGTAGCATAATAGGTTTGGGAATTATAATTTTGATTTTATTACTTTTTGGCTTGTAATTGTTTTCATAATTCTAAGACACAAGGAAAGTTTAATATTTTATTATTTTTAAACTTAATATATAAATATATTTTTCACATGTAAATTTATTCAGTACGGTTCGTTATTTTTTCGGCTTATTTTCATAAAATAAAAAACCTACACTAATTATCGGTACGGTTATAGATTTATTTTAAAACCTACGATTTTATTAAAAGAAGCCTAAAAATCGATTTGGTACGGTACGGTTCGATCGGGTTAATCGATTTTTAAAAATCCATTGACACCCCTAATTGGGGGTACAATTTGCAGCAAATAAAGTGGAATTACCACTACTGGACTATTATGAAGAAAAAAAATACTACATTCGTTTCATATTACTTGTCTTTTAAAAAATTTACACTCAGTAAGAAAGATACTATTGCTAGAAATAGAATTGTATTTAAGGTGAATGTTTATATTTTAGAGAGATTTTAGGGTTTGTTATTTTATGGTGAAGTCACTTTTTCGCTATAAATAGAGTGGTTCTATTCCATTGTAATTCATCCCAAATCAATAGGAATTCTATCTCTCTCTTTTTTTTTCTTTTTTTTTTTTTTTGCAATATTCTTCTTTATTGTTTTATTACACGTTATCAGCACGAGACTCTACCGTCTCAAGAAGCTCTTTGATAAGATTAAGCAAATATGGATATTCCACAAAGCAAATTTGGTTCAAAGTTCAATTGTAAAAATATTTGTTTAATTGATTCATGTACGAGACATACGATATTCAAAGAGAAGATATATTTCTCTGGTTTAAGTATATGTAAGACAAATATTACTAAAATTTCTAGTAGTAGTAATCTAATTGAAGGCTCGGGAAGAGGTACTATAACTCTGCCTAGGGGAACAACTCATCATAAATAATGCAATGTTCTCCTCCACGTCCAAGAGGAACTTGTTGAGTTTTAAAGATATCTGCCGAAATGGACATCATATTGAGACAATAGATGAGAAAAACCTTGATATCTCATCGCTACCAAGAATGTCTCANAAAACCTTTCTGAAAACATAATCGAGTTTGACAGATAGTAAGAAAGCAGAATCAAAAGAATCACACAAAGAGATGCTGAAACCTTCAAATAAAGTAGAACAATTTCAAATAGGAGAATCGCACAAGTAAACTTCAGGAACTTGAGTAAACCCCGAAGAAACTAGGGTTTTTCGAAATCAATCGAGTTTAGAGGCGATAAACAAGTAAAACAAACAAACAGTCTCAGAAGCTCGAATAAACCCCCAAAATTAGGGTTTTCGACACTAATCAGGTGCAAACAAAGTAAATCAAACAGATAGACTCAGAAACTCAAACAAATCTCCAAAAATTAGGTTTTCAACACCAGTCAAACTTAGAGATGATAAATAAATGAATTGAACAAAATATTAACAAACAGACTCAGAAACCCTAGTTTGAAATCAAAAGATTTTAAAAAGGAAAATCGGGAAAACGTTTAAAACATCACATATAGCACAGATCGAGCACAGTTCCGAACAAATAAATGAAAAAGAACCTCGAATAGGCTAGGGTTTCTGAGAACCCTAGAAACGAGAAAGGCTTGGAAGAGACAAGATCAGATCCGGAGTCGATAAGGTCGGAATCAGGCTCCGGAGGCTAAGACACGTCGGAGCAAGGCCGGAGATGGCTGGAAACTTCGAATCGATGAAGGTCTGAGCGAGGACCTTCGAGGTCTGGCCTCGAACCTTCAGGTACCAAGCACGTGAGAGCAGTAGGGGGTGAGAATAGGTCGTCCATGGTTAGAACAGCCATAGATTCCGGTGGATTTGGGGTTGGAGGTGGCAGAGGGCGATTAGGGTTTCGAGAGAGCTCGAGAGCGTTTGAGAGAAGAGAAGAGTTAGAGGCGGCGTTTCTGAAAGAATGGGATAGGGTTTAGGGGTCGTTTGGAATTAAAAAGGAAAGAAGAGATCTGGGTCGTTGATCAAAATAATCAATGGCTCAGATTTTAAAAAGAAAACGGGCGGGGTTTGGGCGATTGTATCAAGTAATCGGGTTTAAATTGATTTGGGGTTGGGATTGGGTTGAATTGGGGTGCAAATTGGGCTGTAATTGAAATGAAATTGAGGCCAGATTTTAAATAGCCACTTTTCCCCTGTTTTATTTTATAAAAATAGCAATGATGGTTTTAAAAATAAATTAAAAATACTGAGTAAACAAATGTTACATAAATATTAACTTAAAAATACTAGAACTAATTTTGTAATTATGAAATGCTATTAATCACAAAACAGGCTATAATTGCAATTATATGCAATTTAGCTTTAAAAATACCAGATAAATTTGTAAAAATATGCAAAAATTACCTTAATTATATTTTGGTGCAAATCTGAGAATAAAAATGAATTATTCGCCAAAATGATAATTTTGGGAATAATTATTGGATTTTGTTGTATTAAAATAGGCAATGAATTGGTTTAAAAATCATTAAAAATGCCAGAACTCTTGGGTGTGCTTATATATGCACATATATGCTATTTTGGAAGTATTTTGAGTATAAAATTACTAGGAAAAAATTGGGTATCAACACTTAACGGGACCGGGGGAAATGATTCAACGTAGTAAATTTACTTTAAATACTAATTCACCGGGATAATAGTTTCAGAGAAAGAATTCAAGGAACAACGGCAAGTCAAAAACTCAATGCCAATAACCGACCCTCAAAACTCAGTGAAACCCGAAATACAAATCGTCAAAGTTTTAAACAAATGGACCAGGGTCTTCTCAGTATTCAGCTATAACCAAATCCTAAATGAAATGTAAAACCACCGAATAACTTGTACAGTCAAGAGGAATACATAAACGCATATATCTATTGATGCGGCACGCATCCCAATCCCACCAATCCTCCCTTATTCCTGCTTAACAGTTACAATAAAAGTTAATATTATATATTTATTGTGGCGTGCAGCCCGATCCCACTAATCCTCCCTTATTCCTCCATAACAAATAATAAAGTAAATATTACATATTTCGGCATGTAACCCGATCCCACCAATCCTCCCTTATTCCTCATTAACAATTACAATAAGAGTAAATAGTATATATATCACCATATCAGTGACAACATGATCATTCGCCCTTATTACTCCTTGTTGCGGCGTGGAATCCGATCCCACCAGTCCACTCTTATTATATATATATATATATATATCACCCTTATTCCTCCTGTTGCGGCGTGCAACCCGATCCCACCAGTCCACCCTTATTACTCCTTGTTGTGGCGTGCAACCCGATCCCACCGGACAACATCAATTCTCCCTTATTCCTCCTCAACACATCAACAACCCAGCATAGTTTAAAATCAACAACAGCAACAACAATTCAACAACCCAATCACAAGGATTTTCTACCACCAAGAGTATGAGTACACGACAAATCATCATTTTATATTTTTGAAAGATTCTACAACTTTCCCCAAATTTTCCTTTAGATTCTCATGAATTTGATGTTAAATCAAAGATATAATCACAAAATATAGTTGGAAATTGATTAAACACTTACCCAATGATTTGGTATGAAAATCTTCTCTCAAATCGCCTCACCTCGGAGTTAGGGTTCAACAATATGAAAAAAAATGAGCAAAAACTCGGAATACCCAACTTTTAGCAGCCTGCAAATATCGCATTTGCGACACTGGGTTCGGGAATGCGAACTCGCAAAAGCGAAGAAAGCTTCGCAAATGCGAAGCCTGGAAGGGTATTGTCTTCATCGCAAATGTGATAGGGAGTTAGCAAATGCGAACTCTGAGGGATACGGAAATGCGACCAAGTCCCTAGCAGCCTAGATTCGCAAATGCGAGGCTGCTTCGCAATTACGATAGTCACATTTGCGACACAAACGTCGCAAATGCGATGACACCAGAACCAGCAATCAAAGACTATGCAAAAAAATCATTCCGAAACCAATCTGGAACTCACCCGAGCCCTCGAGGCTCCAAACTAAATACACACACAAGTATAAAAATATCTCACGAACTCGCTCGTGTGATCAAATCATCAAGATAACTTCTAAAACCATGAATCGGATGCCAAAACGCATGAAAATCACCATGAACTTCAAGAACTTCTTGAATTGCAACCAAGCGTCTGAACCATATCAAATCAACTCCAAGCGACACCAAATTTTGCTGGCAAGTTCCAAATGACATAACGGAGCTATTCCAACTTTCAAAATCGCATTCCGACCTCGATAACACAAAAGTCAACTATGGGTCAAACCTCTCCATTTTCTAAACTTTAACTTTTCCAACTTTTGCCGAAATGCCTCAAATTACCCTACGGGCCTCCAAATCAAAATCCGAACGCACGCCTAAGTCCATAATCACCATACGAAGCTACTGAGATGATCCAAAACTCATTTCGGAGCCGTTTACTCACAAGTCAAATTCCGATCAAATTCTTACCGCTTAAGCTTCCAAAACTAGATTCGTTCTTCCAATTCGACTCCGATTCATCCGCAAACAGATTCCAACCATGCACGCAAGTCGATACACATAATATTAAGCTACTCGTGATCTCAAAAAAGCCGAACCGGACGCAATTGCTCAAAATGACCAGTCTGGTCGTTTCCTATACAAGGGGATATTTGTGAACTTATTCACCCACCTAGTGGGTCGTTTAGATACTTTATGGTCTTAATAGATGTATCTTCTAGATGGCATCAGGTGTGCCTATGTCATCTCGCAACATAGCGTTAGCAAAATTAATGGCACAAATAATCCGATTATGGGCGCAATTTCCCGATAATCCAATTAAGTCAATTAGACGATAATGCTGCTAAGTTTTCATCCCAAACATTTAATGATTATTGCTTATCAATTGGGATAAAAGTGGAACATCATGTAGCTCATGTTCACACTCAAAATGGCCTTGCAGAGTCTTTGATTAAACGTCTGTAATTGATAGCAAGACCGTTACTCATGAAAATGAGGCTACGTACTTCTGTTTGGGATCATGTCATTTTGCACACAGTAATGCTAGTTCGTCTCAGACCGACAAATTATCACAAATATTCTCCGTCGCAATTAGTTTTGGGTCATGAAACTATTATATCTCATTTAAGAATTTTTTGGTGCGCAGTATATGTGCCTGTAGCACAGCCATATAGCACCAAGATGGGTCCCCAAAGAAGGTTAGGAATATATATTGGGTTTGAATCGCCCTCCATTATTCTCTGCCTTGAAACATTAACGGGAGATTTGTTCACTACTCGATTTGAAGATTGTCAATTCGATGAGACATTTTTCCTAAAATGCGATGACTCGATAGGTCATTTATAGTTTTACCCTTTATTTCTGTGTTCCGAGACCTCGAATAGCTCCGTTTAGTCTTTCACGATTTGCGTGCACAATTCGCATCTTTTTCCAAAAAAAATTTATGTGACTTTTGATAAAAATGTAAAATTTGGCCTCGAAACTCATTTGAGTTGACTACAATCAGCGTTTGTATAAATGGACCCGGATTGGTATTTTTGACGGTTCTGGTGGGTCCGTATCGTGATTTGAAACTTGAGCGTATGCCCGAAATTGAATTTGAAAGTCCCTAACTTTATTTTAATATAATTTGTCGAAAACTAGCAACTTAATTGTTTATAGATTTCCTAAGTTTGACCATAGGTTGTCTTTGTTGCTACCAGATTCGGATTTCGGTTCCAGAACTTGGTATAGGTTCATTTTAGTATTTATTACTTATCTGCAAAATTTGGTTCAAAACGGAGTTGATTTGATGTGATTTGGACGTCCGGTTATAAAATTGAAAGTTCTTAAGTTTCTTTGAAAATTTCATTCGTTTTAGTGTCTGATTCGTAATTCTAGGTGTTATTCTAGTATTTTGATCGCGTAAGCGAGTTCGTATGATGGTATTACACTTGTGTGGATGTTTGGTCTGGAGCCCGAGGGGCTCAGGAGTGTTTTGGATAGGCTACGGAGTTATTTTTGCATTGCAAGACCAGAGGTCGCAATTGCGACATAATACCAAGTTTGTCATTTGTTCGCAATTGCAAAAAGGGCCTGGGAACAGCAGAGATCGCAATTGCGATCAGTTGATAGCATTTGTGAAGATCCAGAGTTCGCAATTGCGATGATAGCAGAGATGAGAGTTCTTCGCAATTGTGATAGTTTTCTTGCATTTGCGGGGTTCCCAATTCCGAACCGCAGGTCGCAAATGCGACATCTACGCATGGGCAAAAAGCTGAGAATGCGGGAATTAGTTAATTTTTCACAAACTCTCAACCTTACACACCCTAGAGGCGATTTTCTAAGAGGATTGTCTTCCCAGAAATATTGGTAAGCAACTTTAATCTATTTCTTTTCAATAACCCATTACTTTTCAAGTGTTTTCAACATTAAATCTAGGATTTTCATGGTAGAAATTAGGGATATAGGTAGAATTAGGGATTTTTGTAAATTTGGGATTTAGACCTCGAATTGAGGTTGGATTTCGAAATAAATTATATAACCGGGCTCTGGGGTGACTGGGTAATCGGGTTTTGGTCCGAATCTCGGGTTTTGACCAAGGGGGCCCGGAGTTGACTTTTGTTGTTTTTGGGGAAAGTGTAAAGGCCTTAACTTTATGTATTTTAATTGATTTTTCTAGCATTTTTTGTTGATATTAAGTTGAATTTGGTTAGATTTGTTTGGTTCAGAGGCAAATTTTATATGAAAGGCCCCGGTTGAGCTTTGTTTTTCTTGCACAGTGAGATAAGTGTTGGGTCTAACCTTGATTTGAGGAAATTAGGAACCTTTGAACTATGTGTTATGTGAATTACTTGTGTAGCGGCGTATATACGAGGTGTCGCATGTATATATGCCGTCAAAGTAATTGTTTCCATGCTTTTTTCGTATTTTATTAATTAATTACTCCATGTCTTAATTGTTGCATGCTTTAAATTGCTTCCTATGATTTAACTTGCTGCTTGTCACTTATTATTCTCGTATTGAAATGTTCGTTTCTTCCATGCTTTCATGATTAATTGCTACTTGTCTTAATTGTCTTACTTGTGCACTTTAACAATCATATATTTGGCTTGTCTTGTTGCTTTGTATTTGTAACGACCCGACCGGTCATTTTGAGTTTTTCACTTTGTTCGCCAGTTCCCGGGCATGACTTGCCCCGTGTGGTGTATTATGACTCATGTAATCGTTGGTTTTGATTTTCAGGGTAATCGGAATGAAATGGGAAGAACGGTTCTCAGTTTGAAGCTTGAAATTGGAAAGGTTTGACCAAGATTTGACTTGTTTGTATATGATTTCGGATCGGAATTTTTATGATTTGGTTAGATCCGTTAGGTGATTTGGGACTTAGGAGCGTGATCGGAATGCATTTTGGAAGTCCGTGGAAGGTTTAGGCTTGAATTGGCGAAATTAAGATTTCGACGTTTTCCGGTCGATAGGTGAGATTTTGATATAGAGGTCGGAATAAAATTCCGAGAGTTGCAGTAGCTTCATTATGTCATTTGGGATGTATGTGCAAAATTTCAGGTCATTCGGACGTGGTTTGGTTGGGTTTTTTATCAAAAGCATATTTCGGAAGATTTTTAGAAACTTAAGCTTGAATCCGATGTGTTTTGGGTGAATTGATGTTAAATGAGGTGTTTTGATGATAGGAACAAGTTTGAATAAGGTATTGGGTTATGTTTGTGCTTTTGGTTGAGGTCCCGGGGGCCTCGGGGTGATTTAGGGTGGTCAACGGAGAGATTTAGAATTTTGTTGCAACAGCTAATATTGCTGCTTCTGGTATTTTCGCATCTGCTGATTGGGGACCGCAGATGCGGCGCCGCAGATGCTGGTGAATTATCGTAGAAGCGAAAATTGGTCAGGTGAGCAGATACCGCAGAAGCGGTCAAGAAGGCGGCATCTGCGAAGCCGCAGATGCGGAAGTTCTATCGCAGATGCGATTTTGGGTTTTAAGTGAAGAACCGCAGAAGCGGAGGATTTGACCGCATATGCGGTACCGCAGAAGCGGGTTATGGGCCGCAGATGCGGAAAGGCCTGGGCAGACCATATATGTTATTTCATTTCGCGATTTTGGGTTATTTCACCATGGTTGCCTTCGACCTTGGATCTTTCTGGGCGATTCTGAAGAGAGAAATCAAGAGACTTCGTTAAGGTAAGGAATTTTGGACCTAAAACTCAATTTTATGGTTATATTTCATGAATTTAGGGCTGCAATTGAAGGAATTAAAGGGCAAAATGGAGGATTAGGGCTTGAGTTTAAGAGGCATTTAAATGGGGATTTGAGGGGTCATTTGGACTCCGATTTTAGTATGTTTGATATGTATGAACTCGTGGGGAGACGAGGAATCTATTGATGTAAAAATTTCTGAGTTTCGAGAAGTGGTCCCGGGGCTCGAGTTTTTGTAATTTCGGGATTTGTGCCCGTTATTGATTGTTTTCGCTTGGGCTTTGTTCCCTTAGCATATTGTGATGTATTCCTTCTGATTTTGGATAGATTCGACGCGCGTGGAGGCCGATTTGAGGGTCAAAGGCATTGCGAGCTAGAGATTTTACCAGTTCGAGGTGAGTAATGATTGTAAATGATATCCTGAGGGTTTGAAACCCCGGATTGCACATCGTAGTGCTATATTGAGGTGAGACACGCGCTGGATGATGAGCGTGGGATCTTTTACTACTGGGATTTGTGACTCGGGCCGTCCCGATTGATGATTTTACTGCGTATTTGACTGGAACTTGTTTGTTATCATCATGATTTGGGCTGATTGCCATATTTGGGCTTCGTGCCAATTATTTGAACCCTTCGAGGATTTTTATCACTATTTCCTCACTGTTTTGACTTATTTCTTGAACTCAGTCCTGTTGATATCTACTGTTTTACAAACTCAGCCACCTTTTACTCAGATTTGAAACTTAAATGATATTTCTAAATGATGTTTTGGGCTGAGAACTACTATTTTACTAATGCCCGAGGGGCTTGTGAAGATATCTGACTGAGTGCGGCCGAGGGCCATATGTGAGGATACACTGAGTGATATGAGGCTGAGGGCCTGAGATACATTTATACGCCACGAGGTGGTTTGAGTGACGTGAGGTCGAGTGACGAGTGATGTGAGGCCGAGTGCCGAGAGATGATGCCACGAGGTGGCTTGATATAGCGCTTGGGCCGTAAGGGGCCCCTCCGGAGTCTGCACACCCACAGTGAGCGCGGGTACCCATTGTTCTGAGAGTGAGCCCGAGGGGCTGAGAGTGTTCTGAGAGTGAGCCCGAGGGGCTGATACGATACTGAGAGTGAGCCCGAGGAGCTGGTGTTGATACTCAATTTTTCCCTACATATTTTTTAAACTCAAAAATATTCTCAAAATAGCATGTACATGCATATATAAGCATGCCCCAAAGTTTTGGTATTTTTCCTTTATTTTTAAAGATTTTTAAATCAATTTATTGTTTATTTTAATACTACAAAATTCAATAATCATTCCCAAACTAGCATTTTTGGTGAATAATTTATTTCATTCTCATGTTTACACTAAGATATAATTAAGGTAATTTTTTGCATATTTTTATACATTTTTTTTGGTATTTTTAAGCTAAATTGCGTATAATTGCAATTATAGCCTACTTTACGATTAACAGCATTTTGTAATTATAAAATCACTTTTGATATTTTACATTAATATTTATATGTTATTAATTAGTCCAGTACCTTTAATTTGTTTTAAAATCATTTTTTACTATTTTTATAAATTAATAAAAAAGAGAAAATTAGCTATTTAACAAACAGCCCTTTGTTATTTCGATTTTAGCCAATTTGGCCATACCCCCTATCAGATTTTATTGGCCCAATATCCTAATTAAATTAACCCACCCCAACCCCTAATCTAACCCGGTCCAACCCCATTTTAATCTGAGCCGTTGATCAAATGAGATCAACGGCCCAGATTTATTTCCCTTAATTAAATTCAATTACCCCCCCCCCACGACCCTCCATTCTTCGAGACT
>NW_017672137.1:78397-95691 GCF_001879085.1 Nicotiana attenuata | reverse complement strand
TTTCTATCGAGTGCTTTCCTCGATCCCATCCTAGCTGCTTTACTGACACAGTATTGTGTTATTGCAATTGTTGTCTGTTGCCCAGCTTTGTTCAACCTTTTACACCCCTTTCGACCATCAGCCGCCATGAAACCCTAACTCAGCGATTCCCTCAATTTTTGAGACCCCAGAAGCCTCCACCATGCGAATCAGTCCCTAAAAGTTCCTCCTGGTTTGTTTTCGGCCATCTCCGGCCACCTCCTTTCAGCCCCAAGGCTCCGATGGGCCTCTTGTTATCCTGTTCGACATCTCTAGGACCTTCAAGGTCCATGGACCTTGGTGATTCAGACCTAAGGTTCCTGGTTCTGCTACCTATGAGTTCTCCGGTGTGATTTCAGGCGAAATCACACCCTATATGTCACGATCTATGAAGTCTCAATAGGTTCTCTCAACTCCTATTAGGGTTTCCCTTGTAAAACCCTAACTCTCTCCTGAATCTCTCAAAACAGTGTTATCTTCATGCTATTTTCATGTTTTTCTCTATGTTCTGCTTATTCTCGAGCTTCTTCTAAAAGATTCTCTACTTTGAACCATTTTTACTTTCTTTGAAAATTTATTTCTTTTACGCATATTTCGACCAATTTTCTTTATGATTAAAACCTTTTCCTTGTTTATTCTGACCGATTTCTATGCTCTTACTGTTCTTTAGTTTGACTATGCTAAAAACCTAATTTCTAAAAAATGTTTCTTCGTTTGGTTATGTGTGTTAGCATGTTTCTTTGCTTCGATTATATGTGTTAACCTAATTTCCTTTGCCTTGTCTCTATGTGTTAGCATGTTTCTTCGTTTGATTATGTGTGATAGCCTGATTTTCCTTACTCTGGGTCTGTCTGCTAGCGTATTTACTTGATTCTTGTTAATGTCTCATGGTCACCATGCTTCGAATATGCCTTGTTGAATCCTAACCTATCTCCACTATCTCTGGATGGTTGTGTTTGTTCATCTCTTGTCCCCCTTATGTATATATGGCTGATTTTGTTTGTTACTCTTGTTCATTCACCTCTATTTATACGTTGAGAATGCAGAATCATGCCTTCGCATGATTGATTCTGATTTTCTTTGATTGATTGGTAATTCAAAAACTTTCCTTCAAAACCCTAACATTCTATTCGCATGTTTTAAATTAACTGATCTTTGTTACCTTATTTGCTATGGTACTCTATTCTACTTAGCCTTTCCTTAATTGTAATTTTCTTGAATTTAGTCTTAATTGGTTACTATATGCATACTGAACCTTGACTCATTCTTTATTTAACCCCGCCCTGATTTTTCTACTTGCCTTGTATGGTGCTGAATCTTTTCGTTCTGATTTTGATTCCCTTAATTATGGGAGTACTTCCTTGATTCTTCAATCAATTGATTTCGACTTCTTAAATTGACATAATTCTGTGATTTTTTACCTTATTTTTACCACCTACTTCCAACTATAAATACCCTAAGTCCTTTACATAGCACACAAGACATGTGTTCCTGGCTTTCACACACTGAATACTTTAAAATCTGCATTCTCTCTTGCTCTTTATTCTATTGCTATTCTCTGCTCCTGCTTATTATTAGCCGGCTGAAAGCCAAGGCTAATATAGTGTTACTACCTTGTCTTTGCATCCTGCTTTTGCTCTTTTACTGGTATGTCCTAATTAATTTTCAAGTCTCACACCAATGTGTTTATTTCTGTTTCAGTTCATTATCTTTGTGATTTTCTTCTACTTATGCTTCCCCTGCTCAATGTGTAATTGATTCTTTGCTTTAAAATTTCACCATGTCTTCTGATTTACATGCTAAGTCTGACTTTGTCTATTCCTTGCTATGCCTATGTCCTATTGTTTTACATTAGCATGCCTAAATTTTACTACCTCCAGGTTCCCCCGAATCCCTTGATTTTGTGTAGTCATGTTCATTAAATCCGTATCCCCCTTCAGCATTGTGTGATCTATCTGTTCCCCTTTCCCCATGATCCTTGTATGCAATCATGTACTGTTGGACTATGGTTCTGCTGTTTTCTTTTAAAACAAACCCCCTTATTTTCGAAAACTCTTCTTCCTGCACTTCACACTACTCTTAGAAAATAGGTTCTGCCCCCTTCGTGTGAGCATTGCTTTGAGCACCTCTGAGTACTCACTGAACTTTGACACACAAGGCTGGTATTCCACACTGCACATGTCCTGCATTTTCTTTTAAATATCCGGGTGCTGGTATTGGCCAGGGACCCAATGGGGCCCTAGGGAGCTTTGCTGCACCTAGACCATGGCAAAGGCTGTGAACTCGAAGGGGTTGAGGTTGGAAGACTCGGCCTAATTGAAGGCTTCCTATAGAATAGCTTCTTATTTTTGTTCTTATATACTGTAATTCAGATGATACTGGTTTGTAATAATTTGTAAACAAACGATTGGGGTTGAATAGTGAATATGGGGGAGGGTTATGCATGCTTAGTATAAATAATGGGTAGAAAACATGCTTGTAGGATTTTATTTACTTATCTGTGCAATAGATAACCTGTATAGGCCATGCATCTCATTCATTAGAGATCCTGCTTTAGGTTCTTTACTTTCAGCCTGTCATTACGCTCTCTTGTAATCACGATCAGTTAATAACTAGCAAATAATTAGCAACAAGCTAAATAATTTGTCATTACTGCATTGGCATGTTAGAAACCATGATTTAGGTACTTCTATGTGCATTAGATATCCTGCCCTTAGGACTTCTCACTCGTTCGAGTTGCAGTAGTTAATTCACGTTTGTCTAATAACTTTTATAAAATATGGCTAAGTGGTTTGAAACATTTTCTGCAAATACTTTATCATGCGTACCTTTATAAATCGGAATCGAAATATGTATGTTCATTCTCTAAAATAGTCATACAATGTACAACGACGCCTAGGCAAACTTTAGGCCTGATAATAACTGATTAATTGTGTTGCTATTAGTCCAAAACCAACCAACTTCTTTTAATTTCAACTTTGCCTTTCCTATTCTTGTTTTGATTTTCTTAAGCTCACTCAGTTTTCTTTCTTAAAACAAAACTCTGCTGAAAACGATTTTGAAATGATCCATCCATCTTACTCTTACTAAGTTTCTGATTTCCATCACTGGGCTCCCAACCTCTGCCCAGAGTCGTGCTATTACTGTTCTTACTTTATTTTTTTTAAAACCAAGTCTAAACTGCTGTAAAAGTCCCTATCTTTTGAGACCTTAATTATGTTTAAGCCATGCTACTTATGTGTTTCGTTTGAGGAGGTATACATGAGCCTTTATATGTTTACATGCTTCCCCCAACATGCAGTATGTGTTTTGTATGTCGCCTTAGATTTTATCCTTTGAAACCAATCAGCCTAATATCCCTCCTTGTAGGACTAGTAGTCCTAAGTGCCTTCGGGACTGATAGGATGGGACGGGTAATAGCATGCAATAAGTAAAACGAGACCATTCCGCGTTTAATACCTCAACGGGGTGGGAAAGGGTAGATATGGATATGATAACCACGCGATAACACCACGTGTATAAACGGTTATCGGGTGTTGTGTGGAGTGATCCATATTATGTATAAACCTAGGACCCCTTCCCTTAATTATACGTTTTATTTTCAGAATTTCAACAACTTTTTTTGCCAAACTTCTGTTTTTAAACTGCTTTTAACTTGCTAAAACTATATGAAAATTTCCTCTTTTGTTCAAGATTTTAAAACTGCTTCCTCTATTAAAACTCAGTCTTTAACTTCTTTAATCTCTTGCAACCATTATGTAAAAACCCCCTTGTATTTGTAATTCTTGCTTGCCTACTTGTTGTTAAGTCACAATATAACATGGCCGGGAACCACACTAGTTGATCTTGAGGGGTGCCTAACACCATCCCCTCGAGATAATTTCTAGCCCTTATCCGAACTCTGGTTTTCCAACTCAAAAACCCTTAGTGTCCTAATGCACTTAATCATTAGGTGGCGACTCTTCAATTCTAAAAATCCAAATCCCAAAAGGGAATAGAGTTGTCCTCCCAAATGTCGTAAACCAGATTTCGCGAGAAAAAGGGGGCATCGACGGCATGGCGACTCTGCTGGGGATATGCTTTAGGCTTTTACCATTTCATGTTATTTGTGACTTTATTGCTTCTTTATGTCTTTTATGTCTTTATTTCTCTTCAACTGAGAAACTGACTTGGCTCTTTGTTTCTTTTCTTTAATGTTTTCTTTTACTGTTTTCCTTCAATACTGTTGTAATTCTGAGCAATCATTGTAATCATTATGAATGTGCAAATACGTGACAATTTGTTTCATTCCTGTAACTGCATCTTCAACATCATATTCCACTCGTGCCAAACAAATACCATAGCAACACTTATAATGAGTGGTTGCGCCCTTCCGGTATTATCACCCCTTAAATTTGGTAAAGGCGTATTTGCGGTAACACTAGTCGATCAACGGTGTAGTCGACGGTCCTGCGCCTTTCCCTCTTGAGTTGTCCGCTCAAGGGTACCTTGTCTAATACCCCATAGAAACCATTTCTCTTTGAAACTGTGCATGCGTCACTGTCAAACCTAGCCGAGTCAGTTATGCTGTCCACATAATAACTCTTTAAGATAGCCTTGTCCAAAGTCCACTGGGTTTCCTTGGAACCCAAACGGACAACACCATATTCTGTGCATTTATTTGGAGAACTAAATGTCATTATGCTAATTATTGGTTTAAATAGTCGAGTCCGGCGGGGTAAGGGTCTAACACTTTGTTTTGCAGAAAATGAGGCACGAAGTCCCCAGATTCGGCATGGTAACCAACATTCACCCAAGGTTGCTAAGTTGGTGGGAAGACCTTCACTCCAGTGACCAGGCTCTCTTCCGCAAATATTTGGGGAATCCACCTTCTCTTTTGGAAATCCAGCCTGACAACAGAATCATAGAGGCTGCAAGCTTATTCTGGGACAGTGATAGATCAGTGTTTTGCTTTGGGGATCTTGAAATGACACCTTTGCTCGAAGAAATAGGAGGGTTAGCTGGTATTCCTTGGGAGACTCCGGGTTTGCTTATGCCAGAAAATCGCAAGGGTAGGGGTTTCCTCAAGATGATGGGACTGAAGAAAAACCCAGACTTGACTTGTTTGAAGGACTCTTACATTCCTTTCGACTATCTGTACGAGAGGTACGGCCATAGTAAGTCCTACCGCACCTACCCAGATGAATTCTCCCTCACATCACTGGGGCATATCCACAGAAGGGTCTTCGTCTTCATGTTCTGCTTTTTTGGGATGATAGTGTTTCCTATGAAGAAAGCTAGGATCCATACCAGACTAGCCATGGTCACCAAGACTCTAATGGAAGGAATTGGCGGGCAGCCTTTTAGCATAATACCTATGATTGTTGCTGAGATATACCGAGCCCTGGAAAACTGTCAACGAGGGGCCAGTCACTTCGAGGGTTGCAACTTACTTCTCCAACTCTGGCTTATAGAACATCTCCAAAGGGGTCAATACCGTTAAGAGCTTCCACGAAGGGCGTGGAATGATCATATTGCCTTCCACCATCCCAAAAGAATGAACTATATGCCTACCATGTTTGCTCAACCGGAAGACGCTAAAGGGTGGGTAGAGTTGTTTGGAAATCTGAAAGAAGATAAAGTGCAGTGGATGTTCAAATGGTTACCCACCGGAGAGTTCATCATCCGCTCTCGGGACGCTCCATTCCTTATACTCATTGGTATGAGAGGAACTTATCCCTATGTCCCTCTTCGAGTCATGAGGCGGGTAGGGAGGAAGCAGGTCATACCAAAAGTCAAAAAGATGAGTCACTTCAGGGCCGATTTCCAAGACGATGATAGCCCATACAAATGTCAAGCTCAGCACATGTGGAATTGCAAAATCATCCTGGAGAAGGATTCCATAGAACCTGACAGATACCATGCCGGTTACACCCCATACTATCCGGGTTGGTTAGAAGAATATCATGGTGGGTTGGGACAACCCGGGTCCGTTCGAGGTCATAGGGTCATCGACGAAAAGGCGGAAATACAGGTTAAGTACAACCAATTGCGCAAGAGGATCAGAGAGTGCGAAAGTGAACATCAGGAAATTCAAGAAGCACATCAGAAGTTGATCGAAGAATGGAAAGATATGGCTGTCAGCACCAACAAGCGACTAGGGTATTTGGAGCGAGGTTTAGTAGAGTTGGAAAGGAAATTCATCCAGAGGATCGAAAACTGCCAGAATGCTGAGGGAAATGAAGGAGGACACTTGGCTAGAGCTTATTTGCTGCTGGGACTGCGTGAGCTGGTGAAGCTGTTCGATGGAGCTAAAGATGCCGAGTCTGGGGAAGGTCCTTCTGGGACCAAGTAGTTAGGAGTCTTTTCTTTTGCTTTAAAATTTAATAAGGTCAATGGCCATTAGTGACATTTTACTTTCTGCAATTTTAGTGTCATTTTGGGGACTCGTCTTATTTTTATCAATAAAATGAGGCATTTAGCATTGTAAGTTCTCCAAATCAACTTGTCGCTAGGCCTACCTCGGGCACAACGAGGCACCCAAATTAGGACACGATTTATATTCTTACACTATGTGGTTAAATATTGCAACATTTCTTCTCATAATCCTAACTAACTTGCTACCTTTTTTGTTTTTACTTTTGTTTTATTCCCCTCCCCCAAAAAAGGTTAGTTCGTGCACTCTGGCATCATCATCCTACTCCACAAGATCTAAGGGCCCTCCACCTCCTCCTCCTCCGAGTCCTATCAGAAACAAGAACAAAGAAAAAATGGAAGACTTAAGCAACATCAGGAAGGAGAACTCAGTTGAAAGGGTAGAGGTTCCTCAGGGTATTCAGGTTCCCAAAGAAAGTGCCGCCCAGCTCGAACAGAAGTTACTGAAATTTCAGGAAGAATTGGACCAAGTTCGGAACTTGGCAAACTTGTCATTTTCTCTCAATACCCCAGATGTCAACTTTCCCAATGCTCAAAACCCTATGCCTCCGCAGAACATCCGCAAACCACAGAAATAACCCGCTCTCCATCAAAATTGCAACACATGTCACACTTCAAACAACACCCTGCTCCTCATTCCCGAACTACTAAACTCCACAAATGATCATCCCCACCATACCCCCATCTATGTGGAAACCATGCCACAATATACTCAACCTATTTGAAGCACAGTGGAGTCTGATGACAAAGACTCTCTCATCAGGAACCTGGCCGCAGAACTCAAGAAGCTGACTAGCCGAGTCCAGGGTGTTGAAGGAAACAAAGGTATCGAAGGGCTGAATTATGAGGACCTTTGCATTCAGCAGATGTCGAACTTCCCGAGGGGTACAAACCTCCCAAGTTCAAAATGTTTGATGGCACAGGAGATCCCAAGGTCCATTTGAGGACATACTGCGATAAGCTGGTCGGAGTCGGAAGAGATGAAAAGATTCGCATGAAGCTCTTTATAAGAAGTTTGAAAGGTGATGCTCTATCTTGGTACATTAGCCAAGACCCCAAGAAGTGGACAAGCTGGGTAGGAATGGCGTCCGATTTCATGGACAGGTTCAGATTCAACACGGAGAATGTGCCAGATGTATTCTACATCCAGAATTTGAAGAAGAAACCCACGGAGACATTCCGCGAGTATGCTACTCGTTGGAGATCAGAAGCTGCTAAGGTCAGGCCGGCCTTAGAAGAAGAACAGATGAACAGGTTTTTTGTTCGAGCTCAGGACCCACAATATTATGAGAGGTTGATGCTGATTGAAGGCCAGAAATTCTCTGACATAATCAAACTAGGGGAAAGGATCGAGGAAGGCATTAAAAGTGGTATGGTCACTAATTTTGAGGCATTGCAGGCTACCAACAAGGCTCTACAGTCTGGTGGCGCGTCCAAGAAAAAGGATGTGAGTGCCGTGATGGTTGCATAGAGAACAAAATTCCCAATAAAATACCAAACCTACCCAGTATCTCCTCTCACATATCAACCTACCCCTAATTACCAAACACCCCCGCCTTCCTACCAAGTTCCACCACCTACTTACCAATCATCTCCACCCCCCATATATCAACCTACCTCACCAAGATATTCCCAATCCGTACCCATCTAACAAGCCTATAATGCTCAGCCCTCTCACTATCAATCACCTCCCACCCGCCAAAACTTTCCTAGACCGCGACCTAACTTCGACCGTAGACCTCCCAAGCAATACACCGCCATCGCCGAACCAATCGACCAGTTGTATGAAAGGCTCAAAGCTGCTGGTAACGTCACCCCAATCCCTGCCATCACTCCAGAAAATCCTTCCCAATGGGTCAACCCGAACAAAACCTGTGCATACCATTCCGGCATGAAGGGGCATACCATTGATGAATGCCGATCTCTGAAGGTTAAAATCCAAGCTCTAATTGAAAACAAAATCATCGTGGCGAAGGAACCTGCTCCCAATGTTCGCAACAATCCCCTGCCTGATCATAAGGGTGGAGGTGTGCACATAATCGAGGTAGAAGATGATTGGGACCCCAAAGGGTCGATTGGATTAATTGCCGAAGGTGACGAGCCCAAGAAATCAACAATCACACTGAATCCAATTGTGGTCCAGATCCAGCCCTCTGGGGATGCTGAAGTAAATATGTCCATACCACTCGAGCTGGAAACACCGCCAACATAGCCAATTGAGGTGGAGTTTGGGTCTCCAAAGGCACCTGTACCATTTGAAGTTGCTGTGTTACCTCCCAAAATGAGGGTACCCATTCCTGTAGCAATGTCAGCCATAAGACCGTTCCATACATAGGCCGTTCCTAGGGATTACACCGCCGAGGCGAGAAGGAAGGGGAAAACTAGGTCTGGAGAAGCAATTGCAGCACAGGGTATGACCAGAACAGGCAGGATTTATACTCCGGAGCATTTAGCTGAATCAAGCAAGTAGGCCTCTGGACGACCTATTGAAACTGGGCCCGATGATCTCTGGCGGAAGATACAAGCAAAAGAATACTCAGTCGTTGATCAACTGAATAAAACACCGGCACAGATCTCCATCCTAGCTCTGCTGCAAAGCTCCGATGCACATAAGAATGCTTTGATGAAAATACTGAGTGAGGCATATGTACCCAGCAACATAACCGGAGGAGAAATGGCGAACATGGTAGGGCAGATATTGGAGAGTCATAAGATCACTTTCCACGAGGATGAGTTGCCCCCAGAAGGGTTAAGCCACAACAAAGCGTTGCACATCACTGTGCAATGTGAAGACTATTTCATCACCAGGACTTTGATTGACGGAGGGTCCAGCCTAAATATTTTCCCATTGGTGACTCTTAGAACACTGGGAAGAGCCTGCATGAAATCAAGGATGGGGCGATCAACGTCAAAGCTTTCGATGGTTCCCAAAGGTCCACTATTGGGGAAATCAGTTTGTGTCTGCAAATGGGACCGACTTGGTTTGACGTTGATTTTCAAGTAATAGACATCCCAGCATCTTACAACTTACTATTGGGATGACCTTGGATCCACGCCGCCGGAGCTGTAGCATCAACCCTGCACCAAGCAGTGAAGTTCTAGTGGAATCACCAAGAGGTGATTATTCATAGTGACGGTAGTAATCCCATATACAGTCTCCAGACCATCCCAGCGATCGGAGGAAGAAGGAAGCTAGGCTGAGAAACCTACCATCACATTGAGCGGGTCAACGCCGTGGACAAGGACAAGTGGTAGGATAACAAGATCGAAAGTATACTGAATTGGTGTGGATACGAGCCTGGCAAGGGACTTGGCAAAAACCTCCAGGGAATCACCAAACCCATCAAGCTGAAAAAACATGGTACCACTTTTGGTTTGGGATACGAGTACACTTGGGAAGAATTCAAAGACTGGTCGCCACCATAGCGCAGTCCCTACTACCCACTGGAGCATCCGATACCTCGCCTGCAGCAGACTTTCCAGCCAGCAGATGTCATATATGGGTCAGAAGAAGAGGAAGCATTAGCAGCAATGAGGAACTTGTTCTTGGAAAACGACAATATGGACTGTCACGTCATTTTCGAGGAGGGAGGGAAGGAAGGCCCTTCCATACAAGCTGTGAGCTGAGGAGCGCGCCTCGATAATTGGTCCATCAGAACCACCAAGGCCCGGAAAGCTTCAGGGTAGCAAGGCTGAACAAAGCACTATGCATTATCTTTTACTTTTTCGCTAGTTGATTTCCTTTCCGTACTTTCTTTAAATTTTGAAAAGAGCTCCGATATTCAAAACAATTATGGAATTTATCAAAGTATTTCAGTTTCTTATAAATCTCGCTCTTATTATTTTCTCTATCATTTACTTTATTTACACAGCATTACTATTACTTATCTTGATGAACCGACGAATGTGACATGCGACGAGATAACGCAACAAACGGATATAGACTCAGAAGAGGATGATATACCAGAAGAGGTCGTTAAAGAGGTTGAGGACTTTGAGAATAGGCCTAAATCTAACTTGGACGAAACTGAGGTTGTCAACTTGGGGGATACAGAGAATGTCAAGGAAACGCGCATCAGTGTTCACCTGTCACCATCAGAAAAGGAAGAGTACACGGAATTCTTAAAAGAATATGAGGACATATTTGCCTGGTCGTATGATGATATGACCAGTCTCAGTATATCTATTGTAGCTCACAAACTGCCAACAGATCCGACATGTCCGCCGGTAAAGCAGAAGCTCAGGAAGTTCAAGCCAGACATGAGTTTGAAAATCAAGGAGGAAGTTACCAAACAAGTCAAAGCCAAGGTCCTCAGAGTAGTGGAGTATCCAACGTGGTTAGCCAACATTGTGCCAGTGCCGAAAAAGGACGGGAAGGTCAGAGTCTGTGTCGACTACCGGGATCTCAACCGAGCCAGTCCGAAAGATGACTTCCCTTTGCCGAACATACACATCCTGATTGACAATTGCGCCAAGCACGAGCTGCAGTCATTTGTTGATTGTTATCTGGGTATCATCAGATATGGATGGACGAAGAAGACGCGGAGAAAACGACTTTCATTACGCC
Organism: Nicotiana attenuata; assembly: GCF_001879085.1. Lineage (NCBI taxonomy): Eukaryota > Viridiplantae > Streptophyta > Magnoliopsida > Solanales > Solanaceae > Nicotiana > Nicotiana attenuata. The sequence continues at coordinate 84,692 of NW_017672137.1, read as the reverse complement.
GTGGGGGATGTATTGTTACAAGATGATGCCGTTTGGATTAAAGAATGCTGGGGCCACCTACATGAGGGCCATGACTACTATTTTCCATGACATGATACACAAAGAGATCGAGGTGTATGTAGACGATGTCATCATCGAATCCAAGAAAGCCACTGACCACATGGAAGATCTGAGGAAGTTCTTCAACAGATTGAGAAGGTACAACTTGAAACTGAATCCCGCCAAATGTGCATTCGGGGTTCCTGCCGGGAAACTGCTTGGGTTCATCGTAAGTCGACGAGGGATAGAACTAGATCCGTCAAAGGTCAAGGCCATTCATGAATTGCCACCGCCAAAGAACAAGAAAGAGGTTATGAGTTTCCTGGGGAGACTCAACTACATCAGCCGGTTCATAGCTCAGTCCACTATCATTTGTGAACCAATCTTTAAGATGTTGAAGAAGGACGCCGCCACTAAATGGACTGATGATTGTCAGAAGGCCTTCGACAGAATCAAGGAATACCTGTCAACACCGCCAGTTCTGGTACCGCCCGAACCGGGTAAACCTATTGCTCTACCTTGCAGTACTGGATGGGGCGTTCGGTTGTGTTTTGGGACAACATGATGAAACGAGGAGAAACAAGCCATCTACTATCTCAGCAAGAAGTTCACCCCGTACGAGGCCCGTTACTCTCTATTAGAACGCACCTGTTGTGCTTTGACTTGGGTAGCCCAAAAGTTGAGGCATTATTTCTGTGCCTATACCACTTACCTCATATCAAGAATGGATCCACTGAATATATCTTTCAGAAGCCCATGCCCATGGCAAACTAGCCAAGTGGAAAATCCTGTTGAGTGAATTCGACATTGTCTACGTGACCCAGAAAGCAATCAAAGGACAGGCACTGGCAGATCATCTTGCCGAAAATCCCGTGGATGGAGAATACGAGCCTCTAAAGACGTATTTTCCTGACGAAGAGGTCTCTATAGGTGAAGACATCGCAGAATCCTATGATGGCTGGAGAATGTTTTTCGACGGAGCAGCAAACTTCAAAGGAGTTGGCATAGGAGCAGTTCTAGTATCAGAAATAGGTCAGCATTATCCGGTGTCCGCCAAACTCAGGTTCCCGTGCACCAACAACATGGCCGAGTACGAAGCCTGCATCTTAGGGCTCAAGCTGGCCATTGATATGAACGTTCAGGAGTTACTAGTGATTGGGGATTCAGACTTGCTCATACATCAGGTCCGAGAAGAATGGGCAACCAAAAACTCCAAGATACTCCCGTATTTGCATCACGTACAGGAGTTGAGGAAGAGGTTCACAAAGACAGAATTCCGGCATGTCCCCAGAGTCCAGAATGAGTTCGCCGATGCATTGGCCACCCTATCATCCATGATTCAACATCCAGATAAGAACTTCATAGACCCTATTCCAGTAAAGATTCATGATCAGCCAGCTTACTGTGCTCATGTCGAGGAAGAAGCAGACGGAAAACCATGGTTTCATGACATTAAGAAATATCTGGCAACAGGAGAATATCCAGAATTTGCAAACGCTACTCAGAAGCGCACACTACGGAGGTTATCCGATCACTTCTTTCACAGCGGAGGAATCCTGTATAGGAGGACTCCCGATTTGGGATTACTGAGGTGTGTCAAAGCAAAGGAAGCGTCCAGGTTGTTGGAAGAGGTTCATGCAGGGACCTGTGGCCCGCACATGAATGGTTTCGTCTTAGCCAAGAAAATACTCCGAGCCGGTTATTTTTGGATGACTATGGAGACGGACTGCATCCAGTATGTCCGAAAATGCCATCGCTGTCAGATACATGCGGATATGATAAAGGTGCCTCCTAATGAGCTTAATGCAACAAGCTCGCCATGGCTGTTCGCCGCTTGGGGAATGGATGTCATCGGACCTATCGAGCCTGCCGCATCAAACGGGCACAGGTTCATTCTAGTGGCAATTGATTACTTCACCAAATGGGTTGAAGCAGCATCATATAAGGCAGTGACCAAGAAGGTCGTGGCAGACTTTGTCCGCGATCGTATCATTTGCCGATTCGGCGTCCCAGAGTCAATCATTACTGATAATGGTTCCAATCTCAACAGTGACCTGATGAAAGCAATGTGTGAAACCTTCAAGATTAAGCACAAGAATTCTACAGCCTACAGACCTCAGATGAATGGAGCTGTAGAAGCGGCCAATAAGAACATCAAGAAGATACTAAGGAAAATGATAGAAAAACACAAGCAATGGCATGAGAAGCTATCATTTGCTTTATTGGGGTACCGCACCACGGTTCGCACATCAACCGGGGCGACTCCGTATATGTTGGTTTATGGTACCGAGCAGTCATCCCAGCCGAAGTAGAGATTCCCTCCCTGAGAATTATGCAGGAAGCAGAACTTGAAGATGCAGAATGGGTAAGAGTTGCTATGAGAAATTAGCCCTTATAGACGGGAAAAGAATGAATGCTGTTTGCCATGGTCAATTATATCAGAACAGGATGTCCAGAGCCTTCAACAAAAGAGTCAAGCCGAGACAATTCACACCGGGGCAGCTGGTGTTGAAGAAAATTTTCCCGCACCAAGACGAAGCCAAAGGAAAGTTCTCTCCTAACTGGCAAGGCCCGTACATGGTTCACCGGGTCCTGACAGGAGGAGCCCTCATACTTGCAGAAATGGATGGAGAAGTCTGGCCAAAGCCAATTAATTCAGATGCAGTCAAGCGTTATTATGTGTAATCATTATGATTTCTTTATGATGTAATTTGAACTACGCCTGACCTGATTCCCGTTTAAGAGGGGATACGTAGGCAGCCCTATGGGTTCGGTCACAATTCAATAAAAATTTCATTTCCCCCGATATTGGAAACTGGGCAGAATTTTGAGGAGGACCCTCAAAATTCTGAAGTTGACTTTCAGCCATTCGTTGCACGAACCGTCAGAAACACCAGCCCAGTAAACTGGGGCAGAATTTTGAGGAGGACCCTCAAAATTCCGGAGCAAAAAGGTTGCAATGTCTTGAACCGCATCGCAGTAGTCGGTTCACCTGAAAGAAAACTATTTTCAATTATGTATTTTCATCATATTTTTTCTAAATCATGCATGGCTACTATCGAATTGCTTTGTTTAGCGACGCTACCCCCAATGAAAACAAGAGCCGAGTAGGACGAGCGGAGTCTATGGGAAGACGAACTAACCTTCCCCCTTTACAAAACTCACGATTTTCTTTGAATGCAGGCACCCCAAGACCTAAAACCATCAGATGCGATTACATATTCATATTTTGCAGGAGTACAACTCTCAGAATCATCACCTACTTACAAGTGCTATCCGCACATGACATCCCCAGCAGCCACAATGACACGATCAACTATTAGCCATCATCTACCAGCTAAGAAACTTCGTTACTCTTCACCTTTATTTCTTGCATTGCATAAGGCTACCTTTCTGCCTTCCGAGACTAAGCACTGTCTCCATCTGCATTTTCCTCTGCATTGCATAAGGCTATCTTTCTGCCTTCCGAGACTAAGCACTGTCTCCATCTGCATTTTCCTCTGCATTGCATAAGGCTATTTTTCTGCCTTCCGAGACTAAGCACTGTCTCCATCTGCATTTTTCTCTGCATTGCATAAGGCTATCTTTCTGCCTTCCGAGACTAAGCACTGTCTCCATCTGCATTTTTTTTCTGCATTGCATAAGGCTATCTTTCTGCCTTCTCAGACTAAGCACTGCCTCCATCTGCATTTTTTCTTACATTGCATAAGGCTACCTTTCTGCCTTCCGAGACTAAGCATTGTCTCCATCTGCATAGCTGAAATATCGCCAACTTAATTTAAATCTCTATATCGGCTGAAATATCGCCAACTTTATTTAAATCCCCCACATGGCTGAAATATCGCCAATTTTATTTAAATCCCGCATGGCTGAAATATCGCCAACTTTATTTGAATCTCTATGTCGGCTGAAATATCGCCAATTTTACATCCTGCACGGCTGAAATATCGCCAATTTTATTTAAATCTCGCATCGGCTGAAATATCGCCAACGTCATTTAAATCTCGCATCGGCTGAAAGATCGCCACTTACATTTTACATCGGCTGAAAGATCGCCATTTATATTTATACTTTACATCGGCTGAAAGATCGCCATTTATATTTATAATTTACATCGGCTGAAACATCGCCAAATCCTGCATTTCATGGGCTGAAAGATCGCCAAATTGTCTGAAGGCGTCATTGTTCGGAGGCACCATTTTCATAGCACGAGAACGCCATGCCATGGCCTGAGGACCCTACTTTTGTCTTTGCATATCATTATTTAAGGGCATCATGGTTCGGAGGCATCATTATCATAGCCCGAGAACATCATTTCATAGCCTGCGAGTCCTCTATTATACGCTTCATGGCCCAGGACGTCATTGTCCGAGGACGTCATCCTATCCGTCCGAAGACAGCATTCATGGTCCAATGGGAACCTATATCACGTTTAAATTTATGCACGATATATGCTCGCATTGCTTATTTGCAGGTACACCATCTAGCAACGACCGTCACAGCAGGAGTGATCTCGCTCCGGTTCCTGCAGCCCATCGGTCCCTGACTGTCCTTCCCAACCAGAATATTGCGTCCGTCATTCGAAATCTCCATCGGCATGTTCCGCCGACGGATTCCCCGAACTACATATGGCCTGATTCCTGTAAGACCAGGGATATGTAGGCAGCTCAGGAGCCAGAGCTCGGTCAAAACCTTTTCAAATCATTTCTTTCGGTCAAAATTGGCCATCATATCTTTACCCGACAACTCTTGCATATTTTTATACATTTGTTTGGTATTTTTTAAGCTAAATTGCATATAATTGCAATTATGGCCTATTTTACAATTAACAGTATTTTACAATTATAAAATCACTTTAAGTATTTTTACATTAATATTTATATGTTATTAATTAGTCCAGTACCTTTAATTTATTTTTTGAATCATTTTTTACTATTTTATAAAATGATAAAAGGGGAAAATTAGCTATTTAGCACACTGCGAACAACATTTCGCCACTGGACCCCAGTCCTTATACGCGAATGCGAGTACCTTCACGCGAACGCGATGCTTGTCACCTTGCCTTCCGCAATCGCGAGGCCTCAAACGCGAACGCGAAGGTCATAAATCCTGGCCCTCAAATTCCTTCTACGCGTTCGCGACCCACTTTACGCGAACGCGATGGGCAAATACCTGCAACACTTCAGCTGGAAAATCTGCAACTTTTAAAAGCTAGAATTGGTTGTTTGACCATCCGAAACTCACCCGAGGCCCCCGGGACCTCAACCAAAAGCACCAACATATCTTAAAACATCATTCAAACTTGTTCCAATCATCAAAACGCATCTAACAACGCTAAAATCATCAATTCTCACCGAATTCAAGCCTAAGTTTCTCAAAAACTTCTGAAATACGCATTTGATCAAAAACCCAACCAAAACACCTCCGAATGACCTGAAATTTTGCACACACATCCAAAATCACCTAACGAAGCTACAACAACACTCGGAATTCCATTCCGAGCCTCGGATCAAAATCTCACCTATCAACCGGAATTTGCCAAAATACTAACTTCGCCAATTCAAGCTTAATTCTACACCGGACCTCCAAAATCAATTCCAATCACACTCCTAAGTCACAAATCACCCCCCGAAGCTAACCAAATCACCGGAAATCACATCCGAGCCCTCTAACTCACTAGTCAACATCCGGTTGACTTTTCCAATACAAACCTTCCTTAAAGAGACTATGTGTCTCATTTCCATCCAAAACCAATCCAAATCGACTCGTTCACTCAAGACTCTTATAATAAAACATAAGGAAGAAGAAAATGGGGGAAACGGGGCGGTAACTCACGTGACGACGGGCCGGGTCGTCACATCCTCCCCAACTAAAACAAACGCTCGTCCTCGAGCGAGTCAAGAAACATACCTGAAGTCTCAAACAGCTGAGGATATCTGCTCCGCATCTCTCGCTCGGTCTCCCAAGTAGCCTCCTCCACGGGCCAACCTCTCCACTGCACCTTTACCGAAACTATATCCTTTGATCTCAACTTTCGAATCTGACGACCCAAAATAGCCACTGGCTCCACATCATAGGTCAAATCATCATCCAACTGAACAATGCTGAAATCCAATACGTGAGATGGGTCCCCAACATACTTCCGGAGCATAGATACATGAAATACCGGATGCACGCTCGACAAGCTGGGTGGCAAGGCAAGCTCATAAGCCACCTCCCCAATCCTCCTAAGTACCTCAAAAGGTCCAATAAACCG
>NW_017672137.1:77461-78208 GCF_001879085.1 Nicotiana attenuata | reverse complement strand
GCACTGGCAGATCATCTTGCCGAAAATCCCGTGGACGGAGAATACGAGCCTCTAAAGACGTATTTTCCTGACGAAGAGGTCTCTTTCATAGGAGAAGACATCGCAGAATCCTATGATGGCTGGAGAATGTTTTTCGACGGAGCAGCAAACTGCAAAGGAGTTGGCATAGGAGCAGTTCTAGTATCGAAAACAGGTCAGCATTATCCAGTAGCTGCCAAACTCAGATTCCCGTGCACTAACAACATGACCGAGTACGAAGCCTACATCTTAGGGCTCAAGATGGATATTGACATGAACGTCCAAGAGTTGCTAGTGATTGGAGATTTGGATTTGCTTATACATCAGGTACGAGAAGAATGGACGACCAAGAACACCAAGATACTCCCGTATTTGCATCATGTACAAGAGTTGAGGAAAAGGTTCGTAAAGATAGAGTTCCGGCATGTTCCCAGAACCCAGAATGAGTTCGCTGATGCATTGGCCACTCTATCATCCATGATTCAGCATCCAGATAAGAACTTCATTGATCGTATCCCGGTAAAAATCCAGGATCAACCAGCTTACTGTGCTCATGTCGAGGAAGAAGTAGACGGAAAACCATGGTTTCATGACATTAAGATATATCTGGCAACAGGAGAATATCCAGAATTTGCAAACGCTACTCAGAAGCGCACACTACGGAGGTTATCCAATCACTTCTTTCACAGTGGAGGAATCCTGTATAGGAGGACTCCCGATTTGGGATTA
>NW_017672137.1:63016-77195 GCF_001879085.1 Nicotiana attenuata | reverse complement strand
CTCGCCATGGTCGTCGCCGCTTGGGGAATCGGACGCATCGGACCCATCGAGCCTGCCGCATCAAACGGGCACAGGTTCATTCTAGTGGCAATCGATTATTTCACCAAATGGGTTGAAGCAGCATCATATAAGGTAGTAACCAAGAAGGTTGTGGCAGACTTTGTCCGTGACCGTATCATTTGCCGGTTCGGCATCCCGGAGTCAATCATTACTGATAATGGTTCCAATCTCAACAGTGACCTGATGAAAGCAATGTGTGAAACCTTCAAGATTAAGCACAAGAATTCTACAGCCTACAGACCTCAGATGAATGGAGCTGTAGAAGTGGCCAATAAGAACATCAAGAAGATACTAAGGAAAATGATAGAGAAACACAAGCAGTGGCACGAAAAGCTATCATTTGCTTTATTGGGGTACCGCACCACGGTTCGCACATCAACCGGGGCGACTCCCTATATGTTGGTTTATGGTACCGAGGCAGTCATTCCCGCTGAGGTAGAGATCCCCTCCCTGAGAATTATACAGGAAGCGGAACTTGAAAATGCAGAATGGGTAAAGAGTCGCTATGAGCAGTTAGCCCTTATAGACGGAAAAAGAATGAATGTTGTTTGCCATGGTCAATTGTATCAGAACAGGATGTCCAGAGCCTTCAACAAAAGAGTCAAGCCGAGACAATTCACACCGGGGCAGCTGGTGTTGAAGAAAATTTTCCCGCATCAGGATGAAGCCAAAGGAAAGTTCTCTCCTAACTGGCAAGGCCCGTACATGGTTCACCGGGTCCTGACAGGAGGATCCCTCATACTTGCAGAAATGGATGGAGAAGTCTGGCCAAAGCCAATTAATTCAGATGCAGTCAAGCGTTATTATGTGTAATCATTATGATTTCTTTATGATGTAATTTGAACTACGTCTGACCTGATTCCCGTTTAAGAGGGGATACGTAGGCAGTCTTATGGGTTCCGTCACAATTCAATAAAATCTTCATTTTCCCCGATATTGGAAACTGGGGCAGAATTTTGAGGAGGACCCTCAAAATTCCGAAGTTGATTTTCAGCCGGTCATCGCGCGCAGCCGTCGAAAGAACCAGCCCAGTAAACTGGGGCAGAATTTTGAGGAGGACCCTCAAAATTCCGGAGCAAAAAGGTTGCAATGTCTTGAACCGCGTCGCAGTAGTCGGTTCATCTGAAAGGAAACTATTTTCATCATGTTCTTTACTAAATCATGCATAGCTACTATCAGAATTGCTTTGTTTAGTGATGCTACCCCCAATGAAAGCAAGAGCCGAGTAGGACGAGCGGAGTCCACGGGAAGACGAACTAACCTTCCCCCTTTACAAAACTCACGATTTTTCTTTGAATACAGGCACCCCAAGACCTGAAGCCATCAGATGCGATTACATATTCATATTTTGCAGGAGTACAGCTCTCAAAATCATGGCCTACTTACAAGTGCTATCCGCACATGACATCCCCGGCGGCCACAATGACGCAATCAGCTATCAGCTATCGTTACTATTCACCTTTTACCTCTACATTGCATAAGGCTACTATTCTGCCTTCCGAGACTAAGCATTGTCTCCATCTGCATTCTTGCATTGCATAAGGCTACTATTCTGCCTTCCGAGACTAAGCTCTGTCTCCATCTGCATTCTCCTGCATTGCATAAGGCTACATTTCTGCCTTCCGAGACTAAGCATTGTCTCCATCTGCATTCTCCTGCATTGCATAAGGCTACCTTTCTGCCTTCCGAGACTAAGCACTGTCTCCATCTGCATCTCCTGCATTGCATAAGGCTACCTTTCTGACTTCCGAGACTAAGCATTGTCTCCATCCGCATTTCTTGCATTGTATAAGGCTATTTTTTCTGCCTTCCGAGACTAAGCACTATCTCCATCTGCATGGCTGAAATATCGCCAACTTTATTAAATTCTGCTTGGCTGAAATATCGCCAACTTTATTTAAATCTTGCATGGCTAAAAGATCGCCAACCTTTATTTAAATCTTGCATAGCTGAAATATCGCCACTTTTATTTACATCTGCCGGCTGAAAGATCGCCACCTTTATTTAAATTCTGCAATGGCTGAAATATCGCCACTTTTATTTACATCCGCTGGCTGAAATATCGCCACCTTTATTTAAATTTTACATCGGCTAAAAGATCGCCATTTATATTTATACTTTACATCGGCTGAAAGATCGCCATTTATATTTATACCTTACATCGGCTGAAAGATCGCCATTTATACTTATATTTTACATCGGCTGAAAGATCGTCATTTATATTTATACTTTACATCGGCTGAAACATCACCAAATCATGCATTTCATGGGCTGAAAGATCGCCAAATTGTCCAAAGGCGTCATTGTTCGGAGGCATCATTTTCACAGCCCGAGAACGCCATGCCATGGCCTGAGGATCCTACTTTTGTCTTTGCATATCATTATTCAAGGGAATCATGGTTCGGAGGCATCATTATAATAGCCCGAGAACATCATTTCATAGCCTGCGAATCCTCTATTATACGCTTCATGGCCCCGGACGTCATTGTCCGAGGACGTCATCCTATCCGTCCGAAGACAGCATTCATGGTCCAATGGGAACCTGCATCACGTTTAGATTTATGCACGATATATGCTCGCATTGCTTATTTGCAAGTACACCGGCTAGAAACGGCCGTCACAGCAGGAGCGCTCCCGCCCCGGTTCCTGCAGCCCATCGGTCCCTGACTGTCCTTCCCAACCAGAATATTGCATCCGTCATTCGAAATCTCCATCGGCATGTTCCGCCGACGGATTCCCCGAACTACATATGGCCTGATTCCTGTAAGACCAGGGATATGTAGGCAGCTCAGGAGCCAGAGCTCGATCAAAACCTTTTCAAATCGTTTCTTTTGGTCAAAATTGGCCATCATATCTTTACCCGACAAACTCTTTCATCCTTCTCGGGTAAAGAGGGGCAGCTGTTGATACCCAATTTTTCCCTACATATTTTTTATACTCAAAATATTCTAAAAATAGCATATACATGCATATATAAGCATGACCAAAAGTTTTGGTATTTTTCCTTTATTTTTAAAGATTTTTTAAATCAATTTATTGTTTATTTTAATACTACAAAATTCAATAATCATTCCCAAACTGGCATTTTTGGTGAATAATTTATTTCATTCTCATGTTTACACTAAGATATAACTAAGGTAATTTTTTGCATATTTTTTATACATTTTTTTGCTATTTTTAAGCTAAATTGCATATAATTGCAATTATAGCCTACTTTACGATTAACAGCATTTTGTAATTATAAAATCACTTTGGTATTTTACATTAATATTTATATGTTATTAATTAGTCCAGTACCTTTAATTTGTTTTAAAATCATTTTTTACTATTTTATAATATAATAAAAGAGGGAAAATTGGCTATTTAACAAACAGCCCTTTGTTATTTCGATTTTAGCCAATTTGGCCATACCCCCTATCATATTTTATTGGCCCAATATCCTAATTAAATTAACCCAGCCCAATCCCTAATCTAACACGGTCCAACCCCGTTTTAATCTGAGCCGTTGATCAAATGAGATCAACGGCCCAGATTTATTTCCCTTAATTAAATTCAATTACCACCCCCCCCAGACCCCTCATTTCATCGAGACTGTCTCTCTCTCTATCTCGTCTCTTCTTCTCCCTTCTCTCTAGAACCTTCTGGTTCTTTCTTCTCCGATGATCTCCATCGTCTCTCCGGCCACCTCCGATCTCACCCCTTTCGACCATCAGCCGTCATGAAACCCTAACTCATCGATTCCCTCTATTTTTGAGATCCCAGAAGCCTCCTCCATGCGAATCAGTCCCTAAAAGTTCCTCCTGGTTTGTTTCCGGCCACCTCCTTTCAGCCCCAAGGCTCCGATGGGCCTCTCGTTGTCCTGTTCGACATCTCTAGGACCTTCAAGGTCCATAGACCTTGGTGATTCAGACCTAGGGTTCCTGGTTCTGCTACCTATGAGTTCTCCAGTGTGATTTCAGGCGAAATCACACCCTATATGTCACGACCTATGAAGTCTCAACAGGTTCTCTCAACTCAGATTAGGGTTTCCCTTGTGAAACCCTAACTCTCTCCTGAATCTCTCAAAACAGTGTTATCTTCATGGTACTTTCATATTTTTCTCTATGTTCTGCTTATTCTCGAGCTTCTTCTGAAAGATTCTCTACTTTGAACCATTTTTACTTTCTTTGAAAATTTATTTCGTTTACGCATATTTCGACCAATTTTCTTTATGATTAAAACCTTTTCCTTGTTTATTCTGACCGATTTCTATGCTCTTTCTGTTCTTTAGTTTGACTCTGCTAAAAAACCCTAATTTTCTAAAAAAGCTTCTTCGTTTGATTATGTGTGTTAGCATGTTTCTTTGCTTCGATTATATGTGTTAGCCTAATTTCCTTTGCCTTGTCTCTGTGTGTTAGCATTTCTTCGTTTGATTATGTGTGATAGCCTGATTTTCCTTACTCTGGGTCTGTCTAGCCTATTTACTTGATTCTTGTTAATGTCTCATGGTCACCATGCTTCGAATATGCCTTGTTGAATCCTAACCTATTTCCACTATCTCTGGATGGTTGTGTTTGTTCATCTCTTGTCCCCCTTATGTATATATCGCTGATTTTGTTTGTTACTCTTGTTCATTCACCTCTATTTATACGTTGAGAATGCAGAATCATGACTTCGCATGATTGATTCTGATTTTCTTTGATTGAATTGTAATTCAAAAAAAACTTTCCTTCAAAACCTTAGCATTCTATTCGCCTGTTTTAAATTAACTGATCTTTGTTACCTTATTTGCTATGGTACTCTATTCTACCTAGCCTTTCCTTAATTGTAATTTTCCTGAATTTGGTCTTAATTGGTTACTATATGCATACTGAACCTTGACTCATTCCTTATTTAACCCTGCCCTGATTTTTCTACTTGCCTTGTATGGTGCTGAATCTTTTCATTTTGATTTTGATTCCCTTAATTAATGGGAATACTTCCTTGATTCTTCAATCAATTGATTCCGAGTTCTTAAATTGACATATTTCTATGATTTTTTACCTTATTTTTACCACCTAGTTTCAACTATAAATACCCTAAGTCTTTTACATAGCACACAAGACAAGTCTTGCTGGCTTACACACACTGAATACTTTAAAATCTGCATTCTCTCTTGCTCTTTGTTCTATTGCTATTCCCTGCTCCTGCTTATTATTAGCCGGCTGAAAGCCAAGGCTAATATAGTGTTACTACCTTGTCTTTGCGTCCTGCTTTTGCTCTTTTACTGGTATGTCCTAATTAATTTTCATGTCTCAGACCAATGTGTTTAATTCTATTTCAGTTCATTATCTTTGTGATTTTCTTCTACTTATGCTTCTCCTGCTCAATGTGTAATTGATTCTTTGCTCTAATACTTCACCATGTCTTCTGATTTACATGCTAAGTCTGACTTTGTCTATTCCTTGCTATGCCTATGACCTGTTGTTTTACATTAGCATGCCTAAATTTTACTACTTCCAGGTTCCCCTGAATCCCTTGATTCTGTGTAGTCATGTTCATTAAACCCGTAACCCCCTTCGTGTGAGCATTGCTTTGAGTTCCTCTAAGTACTCACTGAACTTTGACACACAAGGCTGGTATTCCACACTGCACATGTCCTGCGTTTTCTTTTAAATGTCTAGGTGTTGGTAATGGCCAGGGACCCAATGGGGCCCTAGGGAGCTTTGTTGCACCTAGACCATGGCAAAGGCTGTGAACTCGAAGGGGTTGAGGTTGGAAGACTGGGCCTGATTGAAGGCTCCCTATAGAATAACTTCTTATTTTTGTTCTTATTTACTGTAATTCAGATGATACTGGTTTGTAATAATTTGTAAACAAACGATTGGGGTTGAATAGTGAATATGGGGGACGGTTATGCATGCTTAGTATAAATAATGGGTAGAAAACACGCTTGTAGGATTTTATTTACTTATCTGCGCAATAGATAACCTGTATAGGCCATGCATCTCATTCGTTAGAGATCTTGCTTTAGGTTCTTTACTTTCAGCCTGTCATTACGCTCCATCTTGTAATCACGATCAGTTAATAACTAGCAAATAATTAACAACAAGCTAAATAATTTTTCATTACTGCATTGGCATGTTAGAAACCATGATTTAGGTACTTCTATGTGCATTAGATATCCTGACCTTAGGACTTCTCACTCGTTCGAGTTGCAATAGTTAATTCACGTTTGTCTAATAACTTTGTTAAAATATGGCCAAGTGGTTTGAAACATTTTCTGCAAATACTTTATCACGCGTACCTTTATAAATCAGAATCGAAATATGTATGATCATTATCTAAAATAGTCATACAATGTACAACGACGCCTAGGCAAACTTTAGGCCCGATGATAACTGATTAATTGTGTTGCTATTAGCCCAAAACCAATCAACTTCTTTTAGTTTCAACTTTGCCTTTCCTATTCTTGTTTTGATTTTCTGAAGCTCACTCAGTTTTCTTTCTAAAAACAAAACTCTGCTGAAAACGATTTTGAAATGATCCATCCATCTTACTCTTACTAAGTTTCTGATTTCCATCATTGGATTCCCAACCTCTGCCCAGAGTCGTGCTATTACTGTTCTTACTTCATTTTTTTACCAAGTCTAAACTGCTGTAAAAGTTCCTATCTTTTGAGACCTTAATTATGTTTAAGACATGCTACTTATGTGTTTTGTTTGAGGAGGTATAAATGAGCCTTTATATGTTTACATGCTTCCCCCAACATGCAGTATGTGTTTTTTGTATGTCGCCTTAGATTTTATCCTTTGAAACCAATCAGCCTAATATCCCACCTTGTAGGACTAGTAGTCCTAAGTGCCTCCGGGACTGATAGGATGGAACGGGTAATAGCATGCAATAAGTAAAACGAGACCATTCCGCGTTTAATACCATGACGGGGTGGGAAAGGGTAGATATGGATATGATGACCACGCGATAACACCACATGTATAAACGGTTACCGGGTGTTGTGTGGAGTGATCCATATTATGTATAAACCTAGGACCCCTTCCCTTATTTATACGTTTTATTTTCAGAATTTCAACTACTTTTTTTGCCAAACTTCAGTTTTTTTAAAAACTGCTTTTAACTTGCTACAACTATATGAAAATTTCCTCTTTTGTTCAAGATTTTAAAATTGCTTCCTCTATTAAAAAACTCAGTCTTTAACTTCTTTAATCTCTTGCAACCATTATGTGAAAACCCCCTTGTATTTGTAATTCTTGCTTGCCTACTTGTTGTTAAGTCACAATCGAACATGGCCGGGAACCACACTAGTGGATCTTGAGAGGTGCCTAATACCTTCCCCTCGAGATAATTTCTAGCCCTTACCCGAACTCTGGTTTTCCAACTCAAAAACCCTTAGTGTCCTAATGCACTTAATCATTAGGTGGCGACTCTTCAATTCTAAAAACCCAAATCCCAAAAATGAATAGAGTTGTCCTCCCAAATGTCGTAAACCCGATTTTGCGAGAAAAAGGGGGCGTCGACAACTGGTATTGTTCTGAGATATGTGCCCGAGGGGCGGACCTTTATGTGTTCATCTTTCATATTTACTGGTCATTTTACCTGTTATACTGTGGTATTTGTGCCCGAGGGGCGGTTTTTCAGTGCTTATCGACACTAACTATTTTTCATTCATTTCGTAACTGTTGAAAAAGTCATTTTCAAAAGAGTTTAAGCTGAGCTACGATATTTCTAAAGATTTCACAGCTTCACTGCTTTTCTCAAAGGGTTTTGCACTGCTTCTATACAACATGTTGGTTTGCTTTACTTGATTTCTTACTGCTCAGTTGTTATTTACCTTTATTACTCACTGAATTGGAGTACTCACTTTACTCCCTGCACCGTGTGTGCAGATGCAGGTATTTTTGCACCCAATAGTGGGTTTTGACTGAGCGAAGGCAGAGTTATCGGAGTTAGCAAGGTGACTGCCAGCGTTCGCAGCACCGCTTTTTCTCCCTTTGTTTATCAGTCCCGTATCGCACATTTCAGACCTTGTAGTTGTATTTATACTCTAATAGATGCTCGTGACTTGTGACACCCCGGTTTGGGCTGTGTCGGGTTGTATTTCCGCTAACTATTATCACTAATTGATATTTAAACTGCTTATGAACTGTTTAATTATTTTAAAAGGATGAATCGGGTTTAGTTGGCTGGCCTTGTCCCCACGAGAGGCGCCATCACGACCGGGTATGGGTTTGGGTCGTGACAGTATTAATGGTAGTATTCCTTGATTTGGTACGAGGTTCCTTTATGGCTTTGCCTTCAATACTCTTTAATCGTTGATATTCTTGTGAATTGAGTTGCCGAATTGATTATATTTATTGATTTTGTTTATGGATCGGGTTGCACGTCGCAACGGGTGGAAAAGGGGAGGATTGATATTGATATGGTGGGATCGGGTTGCACGCTACAACTGATTTTATATGTGATTTTGATATGGTGAAATAAGGGAGGATTATGATATTGATTATGATTATATGGAGGGATCGGGTTGCGCGCCGCAACAGATTTTACATGTTATTCTTGATATTGATATGGTAAAATAAGGGAGGATTGTGTTTGTACGGTGGGATTGGGTTGCGCGCCGCAACTAATTGTGTGTTTTCTATTCATTGTTGCATTGTGTTACTTTTAGTGTTTTCATAAAAAGATTTTGAGGAATGATATTTCTGGTTTTACTGATTTTGAGGATTGAGTTTATTTTTATCAGCTAACTGCCTTACTTTTTCTGTGTTTCCTTTCTTGTTATTATTATTAAAATGCGTTCAGGTTATTGTAAGTGACCCACCTTAGCCTCATCATTACTTCGTCGAGGTTAGGCTCGACACTTACAAAGTACATGGGGTCGGTCATACTCATACTACACTCTGCACTTCTTGTGCAGATTTTGGAGTCGGTTCTTCCGGCGGTCAGTAGATTGCTCGGATTGACAGCACGACTGAGACTTGAGGTACAGTTGCACGGCGTTCACAGCCCTGAAGTCCCCTTCTACCTTATTCTAGTTGTTTATTGCATTTCAAACAGTTTTACTTTCATTCAAACTATTATTTGTATTGTTCTAGTCGATAGTGCACTTATGACACTAGTTCTAGGATTGTATCTAGATATCGTTGTTATTATGGGTTTCTCACTCTATTTCAGTTTTATTCAGTTTTCTTGGTCTCATTTAATTTGAGTTGTTAAAAAAATGCTAAAAATTATTTCTAACGTTGACTTGCCTAGCAAGTAAAATGTTAGGCGGCGATCACAATCCCGAGGGTGGGAATTCCGGGTGGTGACACAAAATTAGGGGGAGAAAATGGCGAAACCAAACAAGAAATTTTGTGAAACATCCATCATTATCTCATATTGATCCACGTGCCTCTATTTGAGAAAAGAGGTGTAAAAAATTATGCATTTGCATAAAATAACAAATCAAATGCCAGACACATTTACGGATCTAAAAAGGATAACAAAATCAGATATCCCTGTAGAGAATGTTCCAATCCGTATTGATGTTCCTGTTGGACAATCTTCTAGCGTCATAGCTAATGAGTCAAAAGCACGCCTAAAGCGTGGTAGACCATTGGGTTCTAAGGATCGAAATCCTAGAAAAAGAAAAAGAAATGATGAAGATGACACTACAAAAGAATCTCATAAAGAAACCTATGATTTAACCAATCTTGAGATTCATGAGGAAATCACTGAGCCTGAGACTCAAGAAAATAAGGAACTATCAATAAACTCAATCGATATTGAGACGAATTTGAATCGATTGGATATAGTGATGGATTATGGCTTTGCATATAACGTTGCATCTAGAGTTATGCGAGATAATGAGGATCTTGAACCTCAATCTGTTGGAGAATGTTGACAAAGACGTGATTGGCCAAAATGGCAAGAAGCAATCTGTCACGATCCATAATTCCCACCTTCGGGATCATGATGGTGCCTAACATTTCACATGCTAGGCAAGCCAACGTTAGAGGATCTTTAAACCAATTTTAATCAATTTCAATAAATAAATAAAAATTAATTAAGCCGAAATAAGACTACAACTGAGTGCGAAATAACATAACAGCCAATAATATCTAATACAACCCGGATCTGGAGTCACAATTCACGAGCTTATAGAATCTCAACAAACAGAGTCTGAAGTAAATACAACTGTCTCGAACGAAAAGAACAAAAAAATAGGGGAAATAGAAGGAGACTTCAAGGTCTACGGACGCCAGCAGATCTACCTCGAGTCTCCAAAAGCAGTTTCGAGCGGAAACGCCTCACGGACAGCTGTGACCCGTACCAAAATCTGCACAAGAAGTGCAGAGTGTAGTATGAGTACAACCAACCCCATATACTCCGTAAATGTCGAGCCTAACCACGTCGAAGTAGTAACGAGGCTATGACAAGGCACCCACGTAATAAACCTATGAAGATAACAATATATGAACAAGATAATAACAAATAAAGGCTAAACATGTACATTTGGGAGGGGACATGCAAAAGGGGTACAAGATACAAAAATTGCAGCAAAAGTGATAATCAGAATACTCAATATGCCTTTAACAAGTAAAAAAAAATAAACACAATGAATAAAACTGCACGGCATCACCCTTCGTGCTTTTACTCTCGACCTCACAATGGAACAATAATACTGCACGGCATCACCCTTCGTGCATTAACACTCTCCCTTACCATATAACAATGAACATATAACAACAGAGAAGTAAAATGAACAAGAACAAGCCTTACGTCAAAATGGTCCCATAATACCAACCTCAATTTCAGAAACAATACTCAGTTCTCACAGCTAGTCCATAAAAGCGGAAAGAACGATCAATTTGATAAGTAATTAGTCTAAGCATGGATAACATGATCAAATGAGGCAATAAATTACAAGGAACAAATCCCACCCGCATGTTTTAACCCAACAACAATGCATAAGTACTCATCACCTCACATATACGTTGTACCCAATACTTAAACATGTAGCAAATACGGATCCGGGTCCGTTTGCTCAAAACGTTGACCGAAGTCAAATCAAATGGATTTTAAGGTAAAAATTTCATATTTTATCAGTTTTTAACATAAAAGCTTTCCAGAAAAACACCCAGACTATGCACGTAAATCGAGGAAGGCTGAATAAGGTATTTGAGGCTTCGAAACACAGAATTAGGTTCTAAAATTCTAGATGACCTATCGGTCCATCACATTCTCCACCTCTAAAACAACCGTTCGTCCTTGAACGGACATAAAAAAGTACTGGAGTGGTGAAAAGGTGTGGATATCTACTCCGCATGTCCGACTCGGACTCCGAAGTAGCTACCTCGACGGGCTGACCTATCCACTGCACTCGAACTGAAGGATAACTCTTTGACCTCAACTGACAAACCTGCCGAGCTAGAATAGCCACCGGCTCCTCCTCATAAGTCAAATCCTTGTCCAACTGGACAGAGCTGAAATCTAACACATGGGACAGATCACTGTGATACTTCGTATGCATGGACACATGGAACACCGGATGAACAGTTGATAAACTACGTGGCAATACGAGCTTGTAAGCCACCTCACCCACTCTGTGAAGAATCTCAAAAGGTCTGATGTACCTAAGGTTCAACTTGCCCTTCTTTTCGAACCTCATCACACCCTTCATGGGTGAAACCCGGAGCAATACTCTCTCTCCGACCATGAAAGCAACATCACGAACTCTGCGGTCGGCATAACTCTACTGCCTGGACTCAACTGTGCGAAGTCGATCCTGAATAATCATGACCTTATCCAAGGCATCCTATACCAAATCTGTACCCAACAACTGGCGGTCGGCACCGCCTCCCGTATAATGCCTTATAGGGAGCCATCTAAATGCTCGACAGGTAGCTGTTGTTGTAAGAAAACTCCACAAGTGGCAAGAACTGACCCCAAGAACCTCCGAAGTCTATAACACAAGCGCGGAGCATATCCTCCAATATCTGAATAGTGCTCTCGGACTGTCCATTCGTCTGAGGACAAAATGTTGTCCTCAACTCAACCTGCATGCCCAACTCATGTTGTACTTCCCTCTAGAAGTGCAAGGCGAACTGTGTACCTCGATCAGAAATGATAGACACGGGCACACCGTGAAGATGAACGATCTCGCGGATGTAGATCTCAGCCAACCGCTCTGAAGAATAGGTAACTGCCACAAGAATGAAATGCGCTGACTTGGTCAGCCTGTCCACAATAACCCAAACTGCATCGAACTTCCTTTGACTCCGTGGGGGTCCAACAACAAAATCCATTGTGATACGCCCCCATTTCCACTCAGGAATCTCTAATTCTGAAGCAAATCACCAGGTCTCTAATGCTCATACTTTACTTGCTGACAATTTAGACACCGAGCTACATATGCAAGTATATCCTTCTTCATTCTCTTATATTATTGATCACCCATGTTGATTCTTAGAAGTTATAGGGGATGAGTATGAAATGTGAAATAGGGCTGACGTGCCGAGAATGATATTATAATTGTGGACATTGGTGCCAACGAAATAGAAAGATGTGCAAGTAAGTTGTAAATCCTTTAAATAATAAATGCTTTGGGAGTATCGTTAATCCCAAAACTACACGAGGAGCGAGTGAGGGGTAAAATTTTCGTTTGAGGTGGTGAGAGTTTTCCCCGAATATGGTATGAGATTGACGTGTTGAGATAACTCCCCATAAATGGGATGAGATGATTGCTAGTAAAATGTGAGGTGACATCGACCCACACGGCATTGTGGTGAGACGGCTTAGCTGATCGGGCTGAGATCGGACGGCATGTCACGCACATGATGGTATTGTGAGTGGACGTCTCGGGTTGAGACGGCTTAGCCGATCGGCTGAGATCGGACTCCGTGCTAAAAGCACGTTGGTGTATCGGTACTAAAGATCTCCCAACTTAAAAATATTGAAATTTACTTGAAATCTAACTTTCTCCTAACTTAGTACTATAATATCGGTTGAGGCCCTCATTGATTCCATATTTCTTTCTCATTGTACTGTTGCTCGTTCTATTGAGGGGTGCTTAGTTTTACATACTAGTACTATTCCATATGTACTAACCTGCCTTTTGCCGGGGGCGCTGCATCTTTAATGGCTGCATGTGGTTCTACAGCAGGCGGCATTGATCAGTGATAGCAGTATACCCTTTCCTCAACTGACTTGGTGAGCCCCACTTCACTTCGGGGTCTTGTATCTCTTGTCCTTTATATAAAGGGTTTTAAGGTATAGCCGGGACCTTGTTGCCGGCACTATCGTAGTACTCTTTTGTTACTATTAGAGGCTCTGTAGACATAGTGTGGGTTTTATTCTGTTTTGCAAAAGTTGAACTAAAGATGTTGTAATTGTACCGCATGCTTCAA
Source organism: Nicotiana attenuata (assembly GCF_001879085.1). NCBI lineage: Eukaryota > Viridiplantae > Streptophyta > Magnoliopsida > Solanales > Solanaceae > Nicotiana > Nicotiana attenuata. Next base: position 63,768 of record NW_017672137.1, on the reverse strand, counting down.
CTTCTAAACTATGAATGTATAGTGTAATATTTTGGCGACTTAATAATGATTTAACTAATGGTAATGAACTGGTGTTGTACACATGACCACTCATTGTCTAATTAATAAAATGTATCTTCTCTTTATTCATGGGGGAGTTGGGTAGAAGGCATTGTGCAGGCTTGCTTGACCGTGGTATCTTGTCAAGCCCCGGTCGCGCTCCCCGAGGTCGGGGCGTGACAGGTGTACTCAAATGTTGAAGTATTCTATCTTAGAATGTTTTGAAACATATTTAATTTTCCAAAATAATTTTCTGTGATCTAAACTATGATCACAGAAACTTTTAAATGAAAAATTCGCACGTAGTTTTTCTTTTTTATGTCATCAAGAAATCCATACAAAGAATCTTTTTTTTGGTGGACATGTAAAAAGTAGACTTCCCTTGTAGCTTACATATAATGAAGTTTAGCTTGTAATTTTCTTTTCTTTTGGCTGACGGAGACAATTCTGAGGTGTTTTATTCGTCTTTCCCTCTTTAACTTTTTTCTCTCTTTTCTTTTTCTTCCATTCTTTTTGGGGAATCTATATATTACGTAAGATTTAAGAAGTTTGAATTATGATTTCTTTATCCTTTTTTTCTTTTTGAAAGGACAGTTTTCTTCTCTTTTTTCTCATGTTTGCTTTACAACCCTGATTTGTTTTTTCATTTTCTGTTATTAATTTTTACTACATAACATAATTGCTTTTATTATTAAACTATATATATATATATA
>NW_017672137.1:56030-62996 GCF_001879085.1 Nicotiana attenuata | reverse complement strand
CTAATCCAGTAGCGGAGATCTAGATCTAGAGAGTATTTAAAATTTCAATAAAAGATTAAAATATGATTTATTCATTTGAAGTGATCATAACTAACTGGGAAATGCATGTAACTATTCTTGCTAATATATTAGTTTTCAAGTGGTGTTTTCTTCTACAATTCTTAATCATTATGAACTCATGGTATGTAAGTTGAAGTCTTTTTCTGCAAATTCAATTGTATTTAAAAAGGTTTAATTTACAGAAAGAGTTACCCACTTTATTTCAAAAAAGATGTATTTTGTTGTTTAAAGGCGAAATGGCATCGTGGCCACTTAAACTTGCATCCATTTGTAAAGCCGATAGACGAACTTGGAACTTTTCTATTTGAACACTCCTACTTGATAAATTGGGTATTATAAACGCCTCCACCAACGCGTGATCCTCAACTGCGCTGACAAAGATGACACGTCGTATTTTAAGCCTTTTATTGTTTGACACGTGTAACGAGTATGTCCCATTTAATAAGAATTAATTTTCAAAATTTAAAATTCTTTATTGTACTCTTCGTCTCCCATAAGCATCCTTTCATCACTATGGAAATACAACCGGAAAACCACTGAATTTTTCCGATAAAATCTCTTAAGCTATTGTCATTTAAATGCCTCTCTGAAAATTCTCCTCCATTACTTCTCCTCCATAATCGTCTTCTCACTCAAACCACCATACAAAGGTTGGCAGAAAAATACCAGTGCTTCATTTCTTTGACACTGGCAATAAACTAGATTAGAGAATATGAACGTCGTACACCGGAAAAAAGAAATCACCAGAAAAATTGAGTCCCTATCCTCTCTAATTATCGCTTTTTTCCTTCTTGAAATTCTCACTCTTGAAACCATCCAAAAACCAGATCTAAAAAGAAAGATGCTAGACGAAATACTTTAGCTGGTCGTCTTCTTCGATGGTATTATCGAAAAAGATCCAAATCTCAATTTACATAACAGAGATATTACCAAAAAAGCAAAATTATTTTGAATTTTTTTTCCTAATTCTTGATTTCAAGCCTTTTAACAGAGACCCATGTCACTGAATTCAGGAACCCAAATCACTTTGTGAATTACAAAGTTGAGAACTTTATTAATTAGAGAAAAAAAGAGAAGAAAGTGAAAAAAAAAATTACTAAACAAGTGTCTTTGAATCTGGATTTGATGAGTATCCATTGAATTATTCCTACTTTGATGGTGAAACAGAAGTTGGACGGAGGGTGGGATGAAAGAGAGAAGAGAGTGAAAGAGGTGTTGTTGGATCTAAGGGAAGAGTGACGGAAGAAACAGAGGTTCTTTTGCTTTTTTTCTTTTTTTTTAATTGTCCTTTTTGTTCTTTTATAAAAAATAGTCAAAGAAATGCAAGTTACGCGCCTAATAGCAGTGATGTGCACGCATTATTGCCATGTCATCTACACCTCCTCCACATAGGCATGGTCAACGGTCAAATGTGTTTATTAGTTAAGAGAATCACGAGTTCGAGGGTTCAAATGGGAAAGTTTAAACTTCATGTATCGGCTTTCAAATGCCCTACAAGTCTAAGTGGCCAGGAAACCATTCGCCTTGTTTAAATACTATTTAATCATGTAATTCGCTCCTAAAATCGAAATATGTGTTTACCGTGAAAATGGCAATAACAATTAAATTTATTGATGGACTCTAAAAATACGTGATCTATTTTTATGCTAGTTGTTTAAGCAGAAGATGCTATATGTATGAAGTTTAGAGACGAAATGCGAGCTAAAATAGAGTTATAATTAAACCGATGAGCTAGCCAATCGGGGCCTCGTACTGACCGATACGGGGCCTCGAGGTTGATTCCTGGGCTCGGGCTCGAGCTATTAAGGGCAACTGGGGAAGGGCCAACAGTTGTAAGATAATCAGCGAAGGCTCTTTATGACCAATGATAATCAATAAATGAAGAACAAGTATGAAGATAATAAATAAGAGCAACAATATCGAGAGAGTATGTTAGAGAGAAAAAAGAGAGAGTTCTTGTATATTTCGTGTGACGTAGTTGGAGCAACAGTCGCGTTTTACAAAATGACAAATATCCCCTTTATATAGAAGGGGAATCCCTACACGGTATAAAACACATTAATTGTAAAGATATGAAGATGGGATGGCTACATGACACCCTGATTCGGGTTCAGAGTAGGTCGTTCAGAGTAGGCCGGCTAGGCTTTGTCAGACTTAGCCGCGTGTCTTGGGAACTTCCCGTCTTTACCCTTGCCACGGTCAATAATGCCTCTAGGCCGGGAGTCGACGAGCCTCGAGGGAGGGAACTCGATCACAGCTTTGCGGCCTCGAGGCTTCGAGATGATCTTCCGGAATGCCTTAATGACGAGAAATTGGACCCTCCGATTTCACCGTGTACAGATAGTCTCCGATTTTCCTAGAACGAATCGATAGGAAACAATTTTGACATCAGACCTTTCGGGCTTTCCGCGACGATGCCATACCGGTGACGCAACCTATGACGTGGGCCTTCACGATAACCGGGACATCCCATGGACTTGTCTTTTCGGTGTCATTCAATGCAATGTCGATTCCCATCCTTCAAAGTGACAGTACCGCCATCGATTCAGTTTTTCAAGAACGCATTGATTGCGCCTGTCGATCCATCTTTCAAAGGCATTGATGGCCGTGTTATCACCCCCTATAAATGGGGTCATTCCGGCACTATCTCTTTATCCAAGTGCCTTTCTCTATTCATTCATCCCTTTCTGCTCACCATCTTCCTCCATTGCTAACCACCATGTTTGGGGTTTACAACTTTAAGGTTGTATGGCAGCATTTTCATCGGCTGTGTGGTAGCCTTCTGCCTGAGCATCCCCTTGTCGAGCGAGACCATACTGTCTTGTCGTTATTGGCTCGAGGTGATGATACAGGGTCGGCCGACTTCTTCCAATCTAGAAGGATGTTTGGACTCTACACCACTGCTCATGAGGGCGCTCGGACTATACTCCGCTGCTCACCCTCCTATTCCGATCTGGCGCACAATACCCTTTTTGGATTCCTTGGGGTGAAGCGGCATCTTTGGTCGGTGGCTTGCGCGGCATACAGCCCCAAGAAATGGACTTAAAGTAGTCGTGCCGTGCGAGCAAGATCGACGCCCACCGAGCCCTCTACCAGGCTATAGCGTTTTTCCATCCCTTTCTGCTCCTCCTTCTTTCTTCTTCGTCTTCTCCTCTGAAGTGCTACTTTGAGGGACTGGGATGAGATCATTGAGGATGCACGTTCGAGGAGATAGTGCTCGAAGACGCTGCTATCGGAGATGGACCTTCGAGGGTAGACTGGGCTCTTAGGCTTTTACTATGGGTGTGCACCCCTTCGCTTCTTTGTTTCTGTGTAAGGACCCCTTGTGGGCTGTTGTAACCAAACGTTTATGAATATAAAGATATTTCCTCAACTGTCGTCTTTGATGCTTGCCATATTCTTTTTACATTTTTGGAGACTTCTGAATGTATGCCTCTGCTGACTATTGTCCATATCTAACCCGAATGCGAGTATTCTTTCTGGTCTTCGGTTGATAAAAACGGTTCCTCTCGGAGCCCTTTGTTGTTCCTCGGGCCAAGCTTGAATTGGTCCGATAGATTTGGACCGTCAGGACCCTTGGGTCACACGAAAATAGTACCTCGAGCCTGGAAATTTTCAAGAGCAATCTCCGAGTGAGGGTTAGCTTTAGGCACCTGGAAACTCGCTTTGAAGATGATGTAAATAGCCTTTAAGGCGTTGTAGATAGGTCCCAGATGAGGGGTCGCCAGACTTTAGGCGATATCCTAAGGTCGAACCCTTATGGACGGAGCTCGAAGTGCTTATTTTTCTTCTTGAGAGGAGCCTTCGAGACAGGGTACATCTCGAATCCTGCAATGGTGCTAAATGCTTCCTGGAGTCTAACTTCTTTTTGATGGAGGTCCTCGAGGTCGGGTACCACCTCGAGACTGGAGATGATGTCGTTGGCTTCTTAAAGCCTGGCTTCTTTTTGATGGAGATCCTCGAGGTCGGGTACCACCTCGGGATTGGAGATGATGTCGTTGGCTTCTTAAAGCCTGGGTTCTTGTTGATGGAGATCCTCGAGGTCGGGTACCACCTCGGGATTGGCGATGATGCCGCTTCTTCATATATATATATAGGGTTGCTTCCGCTCATTTAAGGATCTCCCCATTTTAGATAATTATCCTCTCGTTTCGGCGTTGAGCCCTTCATTACCTTAGCGCCAAAGTATTTGTGCAGGTTCCTGCTTGAGTTCTTCTAGTCTCGCCATTGCCATGACTATTACATCGGGGCCTGTTTGGCAGAGAGGGGAGAGTTCCGCTCCCGATGCTCAGGACCAAAGAGAGTCTTCCTTGAAGATTATTTCTTCGATAGGAGAGGGGCACCTTGAGTTAGTGAGGAGAGATTGCGGATGGGGGGAGAGAGTAGTGTTACAGACTCTTTCCCCGGATGAGGTCATCTCGGATCATGTTGATGGATTCCTGAACGTGTACACGTATCCTTTCACACCGGGCCCCCTCGATAGGGTTGTGCTCGACTTCTGTTTAAGGTATCGGGTTACCCTGGCGCAGATACATCCATCGTTTTGGCGAGTAGTGTTGATGATGAGGTTCTTTGCGGAGAAGGCGGGGCTTGAATTTACGCTCAGTCATCTCATTAGGCTGTATCGGCCCTTTCACCACCGAGGTCTGCTAACCTTGTGGTGTCGGTCGACCACGCCCTTCGTTGTTGACGATGAGGAAGATGGAGATCGGGGGTGGATGAGTCGGTTCGTCCGGGTTCGGACGGCTGACGTTATCCCCGTGGAGCTTATGCAATTTCCCGAGGAATGGAACTATACACGTAAGTGGTACATCCCGTGCCTTCTCAGATTTGTTTATGGCGAAAGCTAGTTTGTAATCGCGTTTTTCCTTTTCTGTAGCGATTTCATGGGCGCCGGGCGACGTTCCTGATGTGCCTGGTTGGGTCCGGAAGTTGGTGACCCACTCGACTTGTGATGAGCGAGGTGGCGAGCCGTGTCCCGGGGTAGATGGGAAGCAAAACATCACGGTATGCGTGTGTACTACTTTTTCCTTACCCTTTGTTCATTATGAGAGACATTTTCCCTGTGAGCACGTGATTTTTGCCCTACGTGAATTATTCCTAAAAATTCAAACAAATGATTTCTTCATTATTTTACCATTTTTGTGAATTTTGTGTTATTTTCTGTTAATTGTTTGCATTTTATTTGTGCATTTTTATTCATATGAAAAATATAAAAAATACGCTTGACATTTGTATTTAGGTTTTAATATTTTAGGATTAATTAGTAGTTCAGTTGTTTTTAAAACAAAATATAAGAAAAATAACAAGAATAGTCCATTTTTGCATTTTTAATTGTTAATTGTTGATTTTATTTTAAGTTTAGCATTTAATAAAATCAGAAAATATATAAAATACAAAATGAAAATAAACAAAAGAAATAACAAGAGAAACACAAAAGAAAACAAATTAAAGAAAAGGGTTGTTTCCATGATGACTTGATTTGGGCCAATTTAATTAATTTTTGACCAGCCCAAACACACGCCCCAGCCGAACTAAAATAACCCAACCCCCGCCAGTCCACAACCCAATCCCCTTTTACCCGGTCCAGGTCCCCATCCCCTAAAACGGCACCGTATGGGAAAGTTTTGATCCTGGTCGTCGAGGTAGCTTGATCTAACGGCCAGGAACCATAGGTTCATTAAATATAAAATGGTCGGGTAATTCCCACCCCCCCCCAACAACCGTCTCCTTCATTCTCTCAAACCTCAGAGACATTCCTCGCCGGCTCCGCCTTACGCCGCCGCCGGAATTCGCCCCACGGAGGCGGCCGGCGTCCAATAACGCCCAACTTTTCACCAAAGATTCCTCCCTCCCTCCTCTCTCCATATCTACACTTGAAATCCTTCGAATATTAGTCAAAAGCCTCAAATATAGCAAACCCTAGTCGCCGCCACCACCGTTCACGGCGGCGCCACCCTCCAAACCACTCCAAAATCACACCATATACTCCCCTCACCCTCCCCATTACGAATCCACACCCCTTTTACTTCAAATCACTCTCAACCTGTTCGAATCTTAGATCAAGGGTTCTTTGTTGTCAAGTCTGTTCGAGTTTCTAGGGCCAGTTAGTGTTCGAGTGGGTTTTAGAATTATGCTATGTGTTTGTTCTTGGCAAGAACAAACACATAACATCATTTGAAGACCCAATTCGAAGACAGGCGAGTTTAAATCTCGAAATCAGTAAGTGTTCTTAAAATTCCTTCTCTTCGTTATTTATCATTTTTGTTTATTTTTCTTTCAGTTCGTCTTCAGTATTCATTCGTTTTGTTTTAGGGTTAATTCAGAGTTTTGATTTGTTCCAAATGTAGTTAATTTCTTCCCTGTTATCTGGTTCAGTTGTTTGTTTGTTAACCATAGGGTCTCCTGTTTGATACTGTTTTATAATTGGGTAGTGTAATTTCAGGTCTACTTGATCTTAATTGTTAGGTTATAATCTTGTTGATTTAATAACAAATTTAATCTGCTTAATTAGAATTAGTTATTAAGTGTTGACCTAATTGGTTTGGTTATAGCTGGTCATTGCATCTTCTCAGTTAATGAGGACCAGGGTAGAAGGGTTTGGGTTTAGATAACTAAAGTCAGTTAGTACAGGGGTGCTAAAGGTAGTATAGGTAATCATACATGAGGAATCTTTAGTAACTGTTTTTAGAACACTCTAGAATAGGGTTCAATCTAGCATTTCAGGAAATCTATAGTATAACTTGAAACACAAGTCAGAAAATAGAGGACTATTTGGGTAAAATCTGAAATAAAAAAGGGGGGAAAAGTGTGAGGGAAATCTAAAAGCTTCCCCCCTGAAGTTCGCCTATAAAAGGCAGCTTACCTACCTTGTTAAACAAGTATAGAGGCTCTGAAAACTCCCCC
>NW_017672137.1:51519-55856 GCF_001879085.1 Nicotiana attenuata | reverse complement strand
AAAAAAATAACAAAAACAACAGAAAATCCAAAAATCTACTGTTACATTGAGATTTTAGATTGATTGCAAGTCTAGTTTGGTCCTAGATTCAATTTCAAGTCGTTTAGGGGTTATTTCAAAGCTTTTTGATTTGTTTCTGGTGGCTGAAGCTTCAGAGATCTGCTAGGATTGATTTCAAGTGGGTTTTTGGTTTCAATCGAGTTATTTTGGGTTCATTTTGGTGCTGTATTTCTGTTACACATTCCTGGGTTAAAATTGCTGCTGTGACTTGTTACTTGCTCTACTAACTGCTTGATCTGCTGCTGATCCTCATCTCTTCTTGTTGAAATTCAATTTCCAGGTACACACCTTGGATTTGATTCGATGTAGCCTTTCAAGTTGGAAATGAAATGGAAATACTCGCCTATTTGCTCCTTAGACTGTGCTTGTTAGACTGTTACATGTTAATAGTTAATAGATTTTAGACATAATTTAATTTTCGATTTGTATGTATATAAACCTGGACTGTATAATTGGATTCTCAGTGTAGTAGCAATAGTTAGATTCTCAGTGTGTTTTGATTTTGGTCCTTAGCTGAAGCTTTTATCTAGTGCTAGCCATAATATTGCTTGACCCCTCATATGAGTTCATTTTTGTGTTGAAAACCTGTTACCAGCCTGAAATGTGTGCTGAAACCATAAACACGCATGTGTTAGATAATAAAGTGTTAAGGTGTTATGAAAAGCATTAAGTACGTTTAAGTCAGGTGTAATTTTTATGTCCATGCACAGTTAAATTCAAAAGGAGTTATTAATTCAAAACTGGATTCAGAATGGATATTTGTTCATATTAGTGTTAATTCAAATCTGTTGTGTATTCAAATACAGAAATAGCTTAACAGTTCATTTACAGGTTTAAATCATACAATACAGTCCAGGGAATTTTTAAATTTGGTTTACATTGGGCGAAATTTAGGAGTTGTATGTCTCTTTGATAATCAGGTTTGAGGTTGTCTGATAAGAATCAATATTTGAAAGTTAAGTCAATCCTCCATTAAAGAATAGTTGTGAACTTAATTGATAGATGGGAGTTTATATATTTGGTTGTGTTTGGACCTGGCAGCCTCATGTTACAGGCCTGGGCCACCTTTTCGAAGCCCAAACGTGACTGCTTCAGCTTGAATCAGACCTGGGCCTGAATCTGTTTAAGGCCCAGTGTCAAACAGTTTTCCCCTCTCATTTAGGCCTGATCGCAGGCCTATTACCAAACAGTTTCTTACCAAGCTGGTTTGAAAATTCCTTTTATGGGGCTAAGTTTGAAGCCCAAAAATGCTGAAGGTTGGGATTTATGTTAAGATCACGGGATTAAATTTACAACATAGGTTTTGGGCCTCCTAGTTAAGTAGCATGCTTGAGTTAAGAGGTTTGCCTTTTGTTCAAGTGTGGACTTGAACTTGAGGCCCAAATTCTTTGATCACTTTAAATAATAGCAATTGATAAAATTGATTAATTAGGATTATTTAGAGACAAAATTAAATAGAAAATCATAGTTTGCTCTAGGATGGCCTTTAAATAATAAGATGAGACGAGCCTCGCCAAACAAAATGCATAAATTGCGGGGCCCTCATTAAATGCTTATATTAAAATACTTAGAATTCGGGGCGTGCCGTTTAGTGAATTTCACGGCCTCCCGCAAAGATAATAACACGCTAGTCACTTTAGGTGCGCTTTTAATAATTTTACCTTCTTAAATACGGGTGTGCATTTCATGCAACCCAAATCCAACTCCCAAAACGTTGAATAAGAATGTGTCGAGGATCCGGGTGCATTTCATGTGACATGATCCGAACGACGTTCACTTTCTTAAAAATTGACTAAAAGCGGTAAATAATTCTAAAATTGCACTATAGGTTTTAACATGTATTAAAATCAAGTTTTAGCCAAATATAGCAGTTGAGCGACCGTGCTAGAACCACGGAACTCGGGAGTGCCTAACCCCTTCTTCCGGGTTAACAGAATTCTTACTCGGATTTCTGGTTCGCGACTGTAATACAGAGTCAAACCCTTTCCTCGATTCGGGATTCAAACCGGTGACTTGGGACACCATAAATCTCCCAAGTGGAAACTCTGAATCTTTAATAAAATGAATCCCGTTTCGATTGTCCTTTAATTGGAAAAACTCCTTTTATTATACCCTTCCCCGGGGTGTAGTAGCGAAAAAGGAGGTGTGACAGCTCTGGCGACTCTGCTGGGGACAAGAACCCAGAATTTCGGTTCAGGGTTCAAGAATTCAAGCTCAGTTAAATTGTTGTATTTGGCTTTATCTGATTTTGCTACATGTTCCATGCTATACGTGCTAAATGTTTTACCGCTTTGATATTTGTTGAATTGTATATAAACTGTCGCGAATCCCTTCCTCTTTCTGAGTCTTCTACATCATGGAGAAGGGTGCACTTCGTGTAGCTTCTCTTCTGTTTAGAGTCTTTCCCAATTTAGAACGAGGTTTGGATAAGTTTCTAAGCCAGCGGAGCTTCTGTATCCCCGGTACGTTGCCTCCCCCTCGGCCCGAGTTGTCCGTTCGGGTAAGCCAGGTCTAGACCAATAAACCTAGGGTTTAAACCTAGAAGAACAATAACCTCATGCCGGATCCCTAGTAGGACGCTTGTTTGCATCACGTGCATTTGACCTAGGGGACTCAACACAGGGGTTGGGTCCGTCTAGGACAGGTGACCTGAATTGAAATGACCATCCTGATGCATCTTACGTGCTACTTGCGCATTTATTTGCTCGATTTTGCATGTTGACCGGCTTGTATATAATGAGTGAAAAATAGCAGTGTAAGGACTAAGTGAGGGTAATCATTTGTTTGAACAAAGAAACCCAGTACCCAAATAGTACCGAAATGCTGCCGGATTTTTTGAAAAATGAAAAAAAAATAGACAAAAAAAAGAAGAAGAAAAGTATTTGGAAAATAGAAAGAAAATTGTTGTTCAAAATAGTTTTGATTTTGGCACGTCTTCCCGAACTACGCGGGTTTGATTCTCACCGGATGTGAGATACATAGGCAACACTCATCGGGTCCAACCACCCTATTGCAAAAATAGCCAAAAAATGTCAAAATTTTAATTTTTGTCAAAAATAAGTCGAGTGATGCCATTCTTGTTTTAAAACAAGCCGAATGTCCCCAAAAAGGACGTCGGAAGGCTGTTTTTGCAAGAACAACCACCCTAAGTCATTTTAAATAATTTGCGGACACAGCCTTAAAATCTTCCTCCCATAAGTGCTGAAAGGCCATATTTGCAAACCCAACTCCTTGTTTTCTAAAAAAAGAAATTTTTGCAAAAATAGCCATTTTCCTTTGTTAGGTCAAAATAAGTCATTAAACCCCTTTAAATAAATGTGCAGGATGAATCCAAGTAACATTGAAACTTTCTCAGTCCTGAGTGAGATCCCTTTAAAGCTCCATATGTGGTGGAATGATTTGGGGAAAGGTAGCAGAGAAACTGTGATCAAGGTTTTGGGTGGTCTCGTCGATTTGTTGAACATCAAACCAAGAAAAGATATTATTGAGGCATTGATAACATTCTGGGACCCGACCCGTAATGTATTCCGGTTTTCAGATTTTGAACTCACACCTACATTAGAAGAGATTGCGGGACACGCGGGTCTCAACGGGAACCTCCGAGGTAGATACCCATTGGCCCCACGACCGGTAACCCTTCATAGGTTCCTGGATTTGTTGAACATCAGCCGGGATATTCAAGACCCGCACCTGGCGGAAGGGTGTTGTACATTGCATTTCTTATATCACCGGCATGGTAACCCAAAAGGTTTCGAGGAACCCAACACCGGATTGACACATGACAGAAATAAAGACAAATGGGAAGCCCGACGGGGATTAGCCTTCATGGTAGCCTTTCTGGGAGTGGTGGTTTGTCCGAGAAAAGATGGTCACATAGACCTCGGCCTTGTAGGGATGCTAGATGTTGCCATGAAAAAACCTACTAGCACAGTAGTTCCCCTGATTGTAGCAGAAATATACCGAGCTTTGACCAAATGTCGGGAAGGTGTGAAATTCTTTCAAGGTTGCAATTTGCTCTTACAGTTGTGGATACAGGAACACCTCTGTCATCGCACAGGCTATATGAACTACGGTTTAATCGGGTTGAGTTGTATTGCAGAATTCGAGACCCGGGTGACAGGTATTGAGTTCCCTGAGGGTACTAAGGCCTGGTTGTCATGCTTAAGATCCCTGACCGCAGATAAAGTTGAATGGGCTTATGGATGGCTTCCTGCTACTGAAGCTGTATACACATCAGCAGAGGTCTCTTATATTCTTTTGATGGGTATTCGAAGCAT
>NW_017672137.1:39018-50368 GCF_001879085.1 Nicotiana attenuata | reverse complement strand
AAAAAAATAACAAAAACAACAGAAAATCCAAAAATCTACTGTTACATTGAGATTTTAGATTGATTGCAAGTCTAGTTTGGTCCTAGATTCAATTTCAAGTCGTTTAGGGGTTATTTCAAAGCTTTTTGGTTTGTTTTTGGTGGCTGAAGCTTCAGAGATCTGCTAGGATTGATTTCAAGTGGGTTTTTGGTTTCAATCGAGTTATTTTGGGTTCATTTTGGTGCTGTATTTCTGTTACATATTCCTGGGTTAAAATTGCTGCTGTGACTTGTTACTTGCTCTACTAACTGCTTGATCTGCTACTGATCCTCATCTCTTCTTGTTGAAATTCAATTTCCAGGTACACACCTTGGATTTGATTCGATGTAGCCTTTCAAGTTGGAAATGAAATGGAAATACTCGCCTATTTGCTCCTTAGACTGTGCTTGTTAGACTGTTACATGTTAATGGTTAATAGATTTTAGACATAATTTAATTTTCGATTTGTATGTATATAAACCTGGACTGTATAATTGGATTCTCAGTGTAGTAGCAATAGTTAGATTCTCAGTGTGTTTTGATTTTGGTCCTTAGCTGAAGCTTTTATCTAGTGCTAGCCATAATATAGCTTGACCCCTCATATGAGTTCATTTTTGTGTTGAAAACCTGTTACCAGCCTGAAATTGGTGCTGAAACCATAAGCACGCATGTGTTAGATAATAAAGTGTTAAGGTGTTATGAAAAGCATTAAGTATGTTTAAGTCAGGTGTAATTGTTATGTCCATGCACAGTTAAATTCAAAAGGAGTTATTAATTCAAAACTGGATTCAGAATGGATATTTGTTCATATTAGTGTTAAATTAAATCTGTTGTGTATTCAAATACAGAAATAGCTTAACAGTTCATTTACAGGTTTAAATTATACAAAACAGTCCAGGGAATTTTTTAATTTGGTTTACATTGGGCGAAATTTAGGAGTTGTATGTCTCTTTGATAATCAGGTTTGAGGTTGTCTGATAAGAATCAATATTTGAAAGTTAAGTCAATCCTCCATTAAAGAATAGCTGTGAACTTAATTGATAGATGGGAGTTTATATATTTGGTTGTGTTTGGACCTGGCAGCCTCATGTTACAGGCCTGGGCCACCTTTTCGAAGCCCAAACGTGACTGCTTCAGCTTGAATCAGACCTGGGCCTGAATCTGTTTAAGGCCCAGTGTCAAACAGTTTTCCCCTCTCATTTAGGCCTGATCGCATGCCTATTACCAAACAGTTTCTTACCAAGCTGGTTGAAAATTCCTTTTATGGGGCTAAGTTTGAAGCCCAAAAATGCTGAAGGTTGGGATATATGTTAAGATCACGGGATTAAATTTACAATATAGGTTTTGGGCCTCCTAGTTAAGTAGCTTGCTTGAGTTAAGAGGTTTGCCTCTTGTTCAAGTGTGGACTTGAACTTGAGGCCCAAATTCTTTGATCACTTTAAATAATAGCAATTGATAAAATTGATTAATTAGGATTATTTAGAGACAAAATTAAATAGAAAATCATAGCTTGCTCTAGGATGGCCTTTAAATAATAAGATGAGACGAGCCTCGCCAAACAAAATGCATAAATTGCGGGGCCCTCATTAAATGCTTATATTAAAATACTTAGAATTCGGGGCGTGCCGTTTAGTGAATTTTACGGCCTCCCGCAAAGATAATAACACGCTAGCCACTTTAGGTGCGCTTTTAATAATTTTACCTTCTTAAATACGGGTGTGCATTTCATGCAACCCAAATCCAACTCCCAAAACGTTGAATAAGAATGTGTCGAGGATCCGGGTGCATTTCATGTGATGTGATCCGAAAACACTTTCTTAAACGACGTTCACTTTCTTAAAAATTGACTAAAAGCGGTAAATAATTCTAAAATTGCACTATAGGTTTTAACATGTATTAAAATCAGGTTTTAGCCAAATATAGCAGTTGAGCGACCGCGCTAGAACCACGGAACTCGGGAATGCCTAACCCCTTCTCCCGGGTTAACAGAACTCCTTACTCGGATTTCTGGTTCGCGACTGTAATACAGAGTCAAACCCTTTACTCGATTCGGGATTCAAACCGGTTACTTGGGACACCATAAATCTCCCAAGTGGCGACTCTGAATCTTTAATAAAATGAATCCCGTTTTGATTGTCCTTTAATTGGAAAAACTCCTTTCATTATACCCTTCCCCGGGGTGTAGTAGCGAAAAAGGAGGTCTGACATTCCCCTTTTGCGTATTAATCTTGCTACTGTAGGTATCAGAGAGTCTTCAGAGGCGAGGTCGTGCTCCTCCAGAGAGGGGGAGGGGTTGCCAGCTTCTGGGCTAAAGAATGACAATAATAAGCGGGACATGCATTCGTAGGGCGATGGCGCTCAGAGTAAGGCGAAACGAGGCCGGGGCTTCGAGACGGAAACGCTGTTTGAGCTTGTCGCGCCCGTAGTTCCTGATTTTGGAAAGGTGGTTTCTTCGAGCAACCATGCCTCGGCCGGAGTCGCTTCTTCCAAGGCTGAGGGGACTAGATTAACAGATTTGCCCTCGGTCTTCAAGGAAGTCCGCCAGCTTCACTTTGCGGTGAGTTTCGACATAGGCCTTTTGAATCCCGCGTCTTGCTTTCCTTATCGAGTTTTCTTCTGCAGGCCTTTGATAGGCTTAGGTCTGAGTTTCTCCGTCATGGAGCTAGGTTCCGGAAAGCTCTGGATGAGGATAGATCCCTTAGGCTCCTTTGTGAGGAAAAGGAAGTCGAGCTAGCACACTTGCGATATGAGGCGTGCCGGAGCTTGAATTACGAGAGCTACTTGATGGAGCAGGTAATTTTCCGTCCCGGGTGCATATGCATTCCGCCTTTTAGCTTCTGGGGCTAACACTTTGTTTATTCCAGTTACAGAAAAAGATGGAGGCCCTGGAACGTCTTCGGGATGAAGCCGACCGAATCAAGAATGACTGTGATGAGCTAAGAGCTCGGGCGAAGGTTCAGGCTTCAGAGAAGAAGGATGCCTTGGCTAAAGTTCCTGCCTTCGAGGTTCAACTCCACTTAGCTCGTGATAATGCTTTAGCTCAAGCGGATATGATCATGAAGCTCGAATTCGAGCTTTCTAAGGTCAGGGCTGAGATCGTCGATGCCCGGACCGGAGCAGTACTAAGCCGAACTAAGGTTGATCAGGAGATGGCGATTTATTTGAAGGGCGCTACGGATGCTCAAGCTGAGTTAAAGAGGGTCCTCGTTCGTGAAGAGAGGATCAAAGGATATGCTCGTTGTAAGTCTCGAAGAAAGATTCTCGAGGACATCCGCGCCAGGGGTTTTGTCCTCTCGAAAGAGTTGGCGCGAGCAAGGGCAGAAGAGCGTGATGATCGGTTACTCCTGCCCGACACCGAGGAGAGTGAAGATGAATCCGGTAGGCCGTAGTTCCTAGGGGTAGGACGTAGATTTTGCCATTTTGTACGTAGCATTTCCAGAGCATGTTTGTAGATGGAGAATGTGCTTTTTCGCGTATGTGTATAAAAGAAAACCTTGTGGCTTTACTTCTTCTGTACCCCTTTATGTCTCGCATTTGGCCAGGTGAACTGGTCTCAGAGCCGGTGAGAATCCTTAGATTCGTGATATGGCCCTGGGGCTCATTAGGCTGGCCTGGGGGATCTTACGCGCTCGGTCGATGCGACCTTTAGTATAAGCTGGCGTTTGAGCTCTTATGCTTTTGCTCAACTGTTTTGGGTTTAGTCTCCGAGTCGGGTTTCGACTTGAGCTCATTTGGTCCTCAAGCTTTTATGTTTGCATGGGCTGGCGACAATGGCTCTTACGCCTTTGATCGAAGCGACCTTTTATGTGCGTGGCCCTGAGACTCATTAGGCTGGCGACAATGGCTCTTACACTTTGCCCTGAGGCATATGTAGATAACTATTTTGGGTCTGTCTCCGAATCGGGTTACGACTTGAGCTCATTTGACCCTCAAGTTTTCATGTTTTTGTGAGCTGGCGACAATGGCTCTTACGCTTTGGATTGAAGCAACCTTTTAATGTAGGCTGGCGACAATGGCTCTTACGCTTTGGGTCAAAGCGACCTTTTATATAGGCTTTATTTTCCTCTCGTTAAGGACTTTTAAATGATTTTTCCTGACCCGTCATCGGTTCGGGAAGAACCTCGATTTCAAGTCGTTTGCGGCGATGTTCGAGCACCTCGTGAGGTTTGGCTCGGAGGCTGAGTAGCTCGAAGCCGGTGATTTGGAGCTGACATGGTCGAAGCTCTTTTAGCCTATGTCGAGGGTAGCCTGTTTAACCAGTTCTTTTTAAAGTAGATTCGAAGTAATGGCCTATGATTTTGTAGCGACGGTCGGGCGTCCCCGAGTCGCGTTAGTTTGGTTGGTACAGCCGTATGACCGTAGCCATTAGTGTTTGGCCGGAGCCATTTTTGGTCCCGAGTGTAGTAGTTAGGTGTCTATATCGTGGGTATGCCTTTTCAGGGATCTTACAAATTCGATATATAGCCTAAACTTCGGGATCGAGTTTATGCCTGTAGTAAGGTCTTACAAAATTTTCATGCCTTTGAGGTCTTACAGTTTTGTTGATACTTGGTACAAATATGATTCATGCCTTGCTTGAAGTCTTACAGTTTTGTTGATACTCGGTACAAGTGTGATTCATGCCTTGCTTGAGGTCTTACAGTTTTGTCGATACTTGGTATAAGTATGATTCATGCCTTGCTTGAGGTCTTACAGTTTTGTCGATACTTGGTACAAGTATGATTCATGCCTTGCTTGAGGTCTTACAGTTTTGTCGATACTTGGTACAAGTATGATTCATGCCTTGCTTGAGGTCTTACAGTTTTTGTTGTTGCCTTATATAGGTCTTACGAGACCGAGTCTGCCCGCTCGGGGTCTTATGGCCTCGGGTTTTTTACTGAATAGCGATTGGCGACAGTCTCCGAGTCGTCGATGTTGTTTTGGCTCGGGAGCCGTCAGCTCGGTATTGCCTCATTGAGGGCTTAAAATTTCAGAGATTCTGACCCTGAGGTCGTGCGATTTTCGAGTTTTCGACGCTAGTCCCCGAGTGTTCGGGGCACTTTTGGCCTTGGAGGTGTTTCATGATTTTCACGCTGCCTCGTAGAGGGCTTGTGAGTTTGGAGTTTTGACCCTGAGGTCATGCAGATGCCGAATTGTTGACGCCAGTCTCCGAGTATTCGGGACGTTTTTGATTGAGGAATCGTTTTGGCGAAAATGTTGAGTTTCCTTTAGAGTATGAGATGTTTTGACAAAAGGTGTTCTTTGATTACTTGGCACAAGTACATGTGTCTCCACCCTCGGGGGCCCGGCTATGCGGACACGGTTCATTCGACCGTTTGGCCCAGTACATCTTTTTCTTGGGACCCCATTTGGCATTTTTTTTGGTTTTTCCGAGGGGATGATCTTCCAGGGGGATGCCCTCCAGTGTTCGAGGTTGATTGCAAAAGAAGCCTTGAACATTTGTCTGGATCTTCCTTAGGTAGCATATAGATGTTGCCTCGTTAAAAACCATGACGGTAAAACCCTTCTTGGGATGAAACTCGACCGAAAGAAAAGAGTACAACGCATGCTTTCGAAACCTAAGGCCTTCAGGTTGGGAAGAGCTCTGGTTGTTTCGATCGGGTGCCTGCATAAGGGTTAGTGTGAAATATAAAATGAAAAGGGAGATGATTATACCTTAGCCTGGGATGCGCCTGCGATGTTCCGAGGTCTGGTATGTCCCTGTCGCTTATAATGAGGACTAGGTACGGTCCTTCACTATGTTTAATCGGGCTTAGCCCATGATGTAGTTCGCTTGCCCTTTGGTTCTTTCGAGAGTGGAGATATTGGTGTTGGTGCCACGTCGTGCACCACGAACATTTCTCTTGCCGCGTGCTATTCCCCGTAGACGGTTTTAATCCCATCCTTTGTTGGGAATTTCATCATTTGGTAGAGGGTTGATGGCACTGCTCTCATGCAGTGTATCCACGGTCGTCCGAACAAGGCGTTGTATCTCATGTCTCCTTCAATGACATGAAATTTGACATTTTGGGTCGTGCCGGCCACATTGACTGGGAGGGTGATTTCTCCTTTCGTTGTTTCACTTGTCATGTTGAATCCGTTGAGGACTCGAGTGGCGGGCACAATTTGGTCTGACAATCCGAGATGCTCTTTTACCCTCGACCTGATAATGTTGGCCGAGCTACCTGGATCCACGAATACACGTTTTATTTGAAATGTATTCACGAAGAAAGAGATTACCAGTGCGTCATTATGAGGTTGAGACAAGGCCTCGGAGTCCTCTTCGCTGAATGTGAGGGCATCCTCGGGTATATACCCCCGAGTTCGCTTTTCTCTAGTGATGGATATTTTTGTCTTTCTCATCACGGGCTTCTGGGGATCACCGACGCCTCCCAAGATCATGTGGATAACATGTTGTGGCTCGTTTGCTTCGTTCTTTTTGGCCGCCTCTCTTTCTCGGAACTGATTTTTGGCCCGGTTTCTTAAGAATTCTCGGAGGTGACCTTTATTGAGTAGCCTGGCTACTTCCTCTCGGAGTTGGTGGCAATCTTCGGTCCTATGGTCGTGAGTGTTATGAAATTCACATACTAAGTTATGATTCCTTTGGGAAGGATCCGACTGTATAGGCCTGGGCCATCTGGTGTCTTTGATTTTGCTGATGGGGAAAATGATATCCGATACATCGACGTTGAAGTTGTATTCTGATAACCGCGGTGCCCCTGTTGGCCCCGTGTTTCCATCGACTCCGGTTCTGTTAATGAGTCCCCGAGGATTCTGTCCTCGGTTGATCAATCGATCGCTGAGAGGTGGGTTGCGCCTCGGGGCGTTCCTCCTGTCTTCGGTGTATGGCTGATATCTTTCCTTATTTGGCTTTGGCTCCTTCGTCAGAAGCCTACTCGGGTATACTGAGCCCGAGGGGGCTCCTAGTTGATCATCCTCGACCCTGATCTTTGACTGATATCGGTTGTGGACGTCCGACCAGGTTATGGCGGGATACTCGATCAGATTCTCTTTCAGCTGCCTTGAAGCTACTGAGCTCCGCTCATTCAGGCCTTGAGTGAAGGCCTGCACCGCCCAGTCGTCGAAGACCGGTGGTAGTTCCATTCGTTCCGTTTGGAAGCGAGATATGAACTCTCGCAGCATTTCGTTCTCCCTCTGCTTGATCTTGAACACGTCAGACTTCCTCGTTACTACTTTGATGGCACCGGCATGTGCCTTTATGAAGGAGTCTGCCAGCATGGCAAATGAGTCTATGGAGTTGGGAGCTAGGTTGTGATACCACATCATGGCCCCCTTCGAGAGTGTTTCCCCCAACTTCTTCAGTGAGACGGACTCAATCTCGTCGTCTTTTAGGTCGTTGCCCTTCGCTGCGCACGTTTAGGCAGTAACGTGCTCATTGGGGTCTGAGGTCCCGTTGTATTTTGGGAGTTCTGACATTCTGAACTTCTTTGGAATGGGTTTCGAAGCCGCTTCCTTAGGGAACGTCCTTTGCACGAACTTCTTCGAATCCACACCTTTCAGGACCGGGGGTGCACCCGGGATTTGGTCGACCCTAGAGTTGTAAGTCTCGACCTTCTTGTCGTTGGCTGCTATCATTTTCTCGCCCAATTCGATCCTTTTGGTGAGGTCCTCGAGCTTTTTTATGATGGCGGGATCGGCTATCGACCCATTATTGCTCGACCTCTCCGGTACCTTTCGGCCGGGGGAGCTGTCTCCGATGCTACCATGCTAGGAGTCTTCTGGTGACTTTGCAGCTGAGCAATAGCCAGCTGTTGTGCCTGCAACATTTCAAAAATAACATGAAGGCTAACTTCCTGTTCTTCCCGAGCTGAGGTTTTTTGGGCTTCCTGTTGGTCGACTTGGTGTATGCTCCTGTTAGTGTGGGAGCTTGTTTCGACGTGTCGAGCGTCACATGAGATTCCGTCCGCCGGAATCGGTCCTGGCGCGTTCTCAAGATTTTGTGGCGGCTCACCAACACCTATAACAACCACACCATTTTCTCCGTGGTTCTCATTATTGTTGTTTACTGAATCAGACATTTAACTTGAAACCAGAGATCTTGGACAAGAAAAAGTGTGAAAGATAACTTGCGTTATGTGATGAAACCAGCAAGAAAATAATCACTATTATTTTTAGCCACACGGTGGGCGCCAAGCTGTTTACCGTGAAATGGTAATAACAATTAAATTTGTTGATGGGACTCTAAAAATACGTGATCTATTTTTATGCTAGTTGTTTAAGCAGATGATGCTATATGTATGAAGGTTAGAGACGAAATGCAAGCTAAAATAGAGTTATAATTAAACCGATGAGCTAGCCAATCGGGGCCTCGGACTGATCGATATGGGGCCTCGAGGTTGATTCCTGGGCTCGGGCTCAAGCTATTAAGGGCAATCGGGGAAGGGCCAACAGTTGTAAGATAATCAGCGAAGGCTCTTTATGACCAATGATAAGCAATAAATGAAGAACAAGTATGAAGATAATAAATAAGAGAAACAATATCGAGAGAGTATGTTAGAGAGAAAAAAAAGAGAGTTCTTGTATATTTCGTGTGAAGTAGTTGGAGCAACAACCGCGCTTTACAAATTGACAAAGATCCCCTTTATATAGAAGGGGAATCCCTACACGGTATAAAATACATTAATTATAAAGATATGGAGATGGGATGGCTAGACATGACACCCTGATTCCGGTTCAGAGTAGGCCGTTCAGAGTAGGCCGGCTAGGCTTTGTCAGACTTAGCCGCGTGTCTTGGGAACTCCCCATCTTTACCCTTGCCACGGTCAATAATGCCTCTTGGCCGGGCGTCGACGAGCCTCGAGGGAGGGAACTCGGTCACAACTTTGCGGCCTCGAGGGTTCGAGATGATCTTCCGGAATGCCTTAATAACGGAAAATTGGACCCTCCGATTTCACCGTGTACAATATGTTGTTGCTCTTAGTGTGAAAGTAAAGTATAAATCTTTTGGTCTTTCACTCAAGTTGAACACTTTGTATGGCCCATGTCAAAAGTGCTACATTCAAAAGATTTTATCTAATGTTATGATAGGATGCTTAATAATTATAGGTGGAATGAAGAACCTAGAGAGGTGGTGATGGAGTTGTCTTGTAGTTTCTTTAAAGATTCTTCGTTCTTCAATTGACCACTGTCATCTTCTTATTATTTTCAATTCAAAGAAGATGATTGTTCTGTTTACTATACACAATCTAAACATAAAAACATATAAATGAACCTTTTTATGTGAGAATCAAACATCTGGACCTTAAACCATATTAGTTGTTTCTTTTCCTTTTTTAAAAAAGTTGGAGTCAAGTAAACTCTATAACTTTTAACATAATCGATAAGCGGCCAGTTTTTATTTGTTTACAAAAAATTTCAAGAAAACATGAGGAGTCATTTGATTCATGTACCAATTATGGAAGGATTAGGATGAAGGGATCATTAGATTTAAATACTAGTTAAGGAAGGATTACAATGAAGGGTTTAGCGGTGATTAATAATGAAATGATTGTTATGCGGTGATTAATCATGATTGAATTTTTATCCGGTGATTAATAGTGAAAGGATTGTTATGTAAAAATTATTTACATGTTTTTTTGTCTTTAAATAGTTTAATTCTCGTACTATTAATACACGTATTGTTATTTATTTATCCGCATAAAAAATATAAACTTAAGCACAACTTATTAAGATCATTATTTGCTATCATCAGTCCAATGTTGAATTAGTTATTTCTTAGGGGATTTTCCGTTGAAACTAATAATGCTAATACATTCAACTAGAACCCCCAATTATATAAGATATTTGAAGTATAATATGCATCCTCAATTAAGTACGTAAAATAAGTATGACGCAACGTTTTATCTCTTTCTTTATGCAAGATTTAGTCTATTTTGAAGGGCATAGGTCCAAAAGACAGAGAATAAGGACAACTTCCATGGTCCTTCAATTTTATTTATGGAAGAGTCAAATTAAAAACTTGTTTTGAGCATTCACATCCTTTCTTTTCTTGGAAAAGCATAAAAATATAAACAATTACTATGTCAAAGTGATCTTGTTCTTTCAACAAAGATTACACTTTATAACTGCTGAGTCAACTTTTGCATATGCCTTTTTTCTTATTCACATTTTTAAAATGGCTGCTGACTAATTATTTTAAGATTTTTACATGATGCTTGAGTTGGAAAGCAGGAATGTTTATTTACTATTCGGCTTTAAATAATAAAAAGAGACAATAATATACTGAAAAAGTAGTATTTTTAAAACAGTCCAAATAGACGCTTATGAGCCCGTTTGGATTAGCTGATTGTAAATAGCTAATAAGCTTGTAGTGCTGAAAAGTTTTTTTAAGTGCTGAAACTGATTTTTAAAATAAGCATTTACGTGTTTGGATAGAAGTGCTGAAACTGATAATAAGCCGTTGATGTGTTTTTAAAACGGTCCAAATTGACGCTTATATAAAAGTGTTGCCACCCACTTGATTTTAAAATAAAAAAAAATTCTCATCATGTAAACAGTGTAACCTTGAAGCAACTTTTAGTTAACTCCTTCTGTCTCAATAAGTTAATGCCGCACTGCTGAGGATGCAACGCACTCAGCGACATATAAAGTAAAGCAACTTTCTAGGGCCAAGAAAAGAGAGAAAAAGAAAAATAAGAAAAAGTAATATTTTAAAAGGTAAAAACATGGTACTAATGCTTCGAATGGTGAAACTTTCAACTATAATTAAGAATCTAACGACTTACAAGATAACTGTATACATATAATAATAATAATAATATATACTTTGATTTTTGCATACAATTTTTGATGTAATTTACATAATTCCATCAATTTTGATAAAAATTTTGTGAGGCTTAAGCGGTGTATATATGGGGTTTTGACACAGTTACCCACAAAAACAAAACTATTTACCCTTGTCTACCTATTTGTTTTTCTACCAATAAACTAATTACATTTCCTACCCATAGTAGTTTTTGTGGGAAATTTTTTCTTTATTCTCCAATTCTTTTTTATTTCTATGCTTCTTTTCTTCTTCTTTTTTCTTTTTTTTCTTTTCTGCTTTTCTTTTTTCTCGTTTTCTTTTTATTTTTTTATTTTTTTCTTTTCTAATTTCATTTAACTTCTTTTTTTTATATTCTTTTTCTCTTCATAATCTAATTTCATTTACCATTTTCGCTATTTTTTTATTATTCTTTTTTATACAATAAGAAAAAATAATTGATATAGTAAATATTTATTCACCTTTTTTTAATATAACTATATGCTAAACAAATCAAACCCAATGCCTAATTATAGATTTCCAAGCTTTCTTCCCAAAATCCCAAAAATCGACCCCGGGCCCGCTTGGTCA